>NC_043959.1:30935025-31080025 GCF_902148855.1 Sphaeramia orbicularis
AGGCATCAACTGAAAGGTTTTAGATGCATCTGAGCAAAAAATAAATTTGTTCTGGTTTGTCTGTTTTGGTTTTTGGTAAACACTCTGTATAATATACTTAAAAATGGTACTGGGGAAAAAAAACACATTTAATTTGTATGGTTCTCTATGTCAAAGAGTCAAAGAAGTTAAAGTGGTATTTGTTAGGATGAGGAATAATGGGGGCAGGCTAGAGGGCTGGAGCGTCGGCTTGTGACCAAAGGGTTGCCGTTCGATTTCATGGACTGGCAGAAAAAAAGTTGTTAGTTAATGCGGCCTTGAGCAAGGCACTTAAACCCCCATTTGCTCCCCAGGTGCCTGCTATGGCAAGCCCGCTGCTCCTAGTTTGCAGTGTGTGGTGTGTTTCTGCATGTTCTAGAGATGGGTTAAAAGTAGAGGTTGAATGTACTGTATACTGACAAGAAAGGACCTTAAACTAATCAAGCATGTATTGTTTTTGTTTTTTTGCCACCTTCAATTTACAACTGCGACTCCAAATCGACTATATCGGCCATTCTCTATGAAGAAATGAAGACAATTTTAAGAACTTTTCAAACCCTGCAGGCATTAGGTGATGCCCAAAGATTTTTTTTTTTCTTCCAAAAGGTTAATTTAATAACAGGTTTTATGGCCAAAAATCTCTAAACAATCCTCAGGCTCCCACCTTGCAAAGGTACTTTATTGTTGATCATCACTCTGTACCCTTCAGTGAATTGTACCCTTATCCTTTTCGCTATAACCTTTCTTGCCTCTCAGTGTAATCAAAATAAATCATTACCATTTGGGAGTGTGTGAACTGTGCATCACTGTGGGAGACAGGGAGTCTCACCTACTACTATTATGTTGCTCTATAAAGAATTTAAAAACAATTACTGAACCACACATTATTATTTTTCTTACATGGAACGTAAATAGTTCATTTATAAGAAGTGACTTAAGTCTTGCATAGGGGACCAATCACAAATTACAGCCAAAAATCACCTTCAGTTATAAGAAAAAAAACAACAACTTCACATTAAGTAACTACTAATATTTCGTCCGTGATAACATCCCTTGAGCCTGCAAATGAAAATAAATTTGTCATAACTTAAGAGTCTAAAGTGTCGGGTTTGAAGAGGTTTTATCTGACCCCTATGTCTCAGCCTTGTAATAAACTGAGCAGCATGAAGTACTCTATCTGTGGTCATTATCAACATGAATAAAGCATACATTTTATAAAGCAGGGTATTACTAAGCTGTGTCTGGCCCTGAGTTGTTTTTCAGTAAGACTATGCAGTTGCTAGATGACCTGTATGAACTGGCATACAAAACAGGGAGATGTTTCTGATGAACAAAGAAAAAAATACGTGAACTTGAAGCTGCAGAAAAGAAAATGTAAATTACACAGGTCAGCAATCAGTTTGCCAACAGCAGCAAAAATCACATAATTTTTATCTAAATCAGTTAGGCGCACTCTATTTTTTGAGCCATGCACATCAACATGTAGCCATTAGCAACACATTATGCCAATGTTTTAGTTCCGTAAATCCTAAATCATCAAAATCCAGTTGCTTTCAATAAATGAAGGGGGAAAAAAAACTGGTGCAATACAAAGTGATGCAAAGCTGAAACCTACAATTTTCATTTGACTTTAGACTGGGGGAACTCATTGGTGATTCGTATTCCCTTCAAAGCTCAGCTCTGCAGAATTAGCAGCTTGACATTCATTGAGGAAGGAGTGAAAAATGTCCTCAAATCTGGCTGAGGACATGCTAAAAGCACATGAATGGATGGGCAACAGAATGTCACTCAGAATTAATTTTCTCCACTTATGCAGTAAATTTTTCTTTCCCCAGGTTTGTAGTTTGGGTGATATAAGTGATGAGCATAGTGCCGGATTTCCTCAAGATATTTGGGAAGTGGAAACCGGGTACCAAAGGCAATTACACCTTGACATGATGGTGATTACTGTTGGTTCCTACAGCGGTAAACTGCCACAACCCACGAATATAAGAGACAGTGCCTGGAACATTTTAGAACAGTTCTGATTCAAACTGATGGGCTCTGGTACTTAGGTTTAGTCGTCCATGGCATAGGAGTAAATTTGACCAATACTGCAGATATTATCTACAGACTGTCAATAAAAGGACAATAAAAGAAGTTAGTGTCAGGTTGGATTTTTTTTTTTGTCTTATACGTGTTCATATCACTCAAAATTCCGACGTGCTGCATAATTTCGGATTTCAGATTTGGAATCAGCATCCTTGATTAAATTGTTGTTATTGTTGAGGGTGTAACGGTACAGAAAAATTTTGATTTCGTACGTTTTCGGTACAGGGGTCTTCGGTTTGACACAGTGAAGGAGACCAGTGAAGGGGGGGTGTAGGGGGGTGCGCTCGGTAACTACCTGTGGGACACAGTACATTTCTATGAAATATTGTTCAGTCATTTGTGCATTAACAGGCATCCCACATGGTATGTACTTTTGTATTTTTGAATGTTCAATGATCGTTTATGGTGAACACTGTAATTTACTGAGTGTTTTTGAATGCCTCACAGTATTCCTTGAGGTGCTGTGAACATGACCTCACAGTAACACCGCAGCGGAGGCACGGCGAAGGAGAAGAGGAGCAGGTTCACTTGATTTTGCCAACTTCAGTTAAAAAATAAAAGCTTTTTTGCTTTAAAGGAACCTGTGGAAACCAAAAGTGAAACTTAACATGCTTTGAATGTCTGACCTGGCGTCTGTGCCCCTGTCATATTCTCTGTTGTCATGTTTTGGGTTTTTTTGCAGTGGCACTGAGAATTCACCACTGCAGAATGTATGTAGTGGAAACCCTGCACATGGGTTCTGAGTGTTTGCCCTCTTCACATAGGCTACATGTATTTGTTCAGTACACCTCTGTATTGTATTGAAGGCCCCAAACTGAAACAGTTTGATTCGAACGAGTGAACCGGTACACCTTTAGTTGTTGTTTTATTAATATTATTTTTTAACGTGCGTCTATGATTGGGTCTCAAGTGAATAAATTACACTGCATGTTGTTGTCATAAGGTGGTGTAATAGACTACTAGGGCTGTGTATTGGCAAGAATCTGGTGATACGATACAAATCACAATATTAGGATCACAATACGATATATCACGATATATCATGATACTGTTAAAAAAGCAATTTTCTGTTTCTTTCTTTTAAAAAAATTAATATTCCCTGTAAGAACTGAATTACACCAGAAATCTGCACAATTACTAAACACATTTTTATTTGATCCCAACAGGATCTAATGCTGTATCACCAAATGTTCCTGTGTTCAAACTTAAATTCTGTTTTACAGACATCACAGTTTAAGATCCTGTTCAAATGTTCATATTCTATTAGTTCAGAACTAACATCAGAACATTTTTATGCACTCTCAGCAAAGGAACTACCATCTGCCTCTCTCAGACAGTAAAAAGTGCTTTTAGGATGCCTCAAATAAACATTATTTAATAAAACAGTGTTAAACAATAATAAATAAAATATAAACAACAAAGAAAACCACAAAAACAAAAATGAACCTCCATCATATCTGCATTTGAATAAATACCTAAAAATATCAATGTAGTACTTTTTAATATCGATACAGTATTGTGAAATGAAATATCGCGATATATTGCAGAACCGATATTTTCTAACAGCCCTATAGACTACAATACTCTATGGAAATATCAGAATATCTGTGATACCAGGGTTCAAACACTTTATCAATCATGCTAGTTAAATGCTCCATTTCCATTTTCCATTAAGTGCATTAACAAAAACAACCTCAAACAAGCACAAAAAACTTTGTAAAACTTTAAAATGTGCATTAAACGGAAAAGCACTAACTATTTCAAACAGTAATGGAAACAGTTTTGTCTTGTTGACTTTACAGCACTGGCTGCAGTGCAGACACAGGCATTTACTCTGTCAAAAAGTGGTCGAACAGAATCTAGATCCTCTTTTTTCATTTAAATGTAATAAATCATTTAGTCTGAAAATATTTAAGCAGTTATTATGAATGTGGTGTGTTCTGCTCAGGCAGTGGAAAATGGAGAGAGAGAATGAAAAAAGATGGTAGACAGCAAAATAGATGATGTGATGGCTTGACTGCCTTGACGGAGAGTTCACTAAACTTTGAGGAAAACCAAAAAAGATTTTTCACTCTCCCTATCCCTTAGCCCACTACACTTCTTTTCAATCCCCTCCAGCTCTCCGTCCTCAAATACATTCTATTGAAATCACAATAATGTTCTCATTTACTCATTCTTTCTGTTGTCAGACAATAAAACAACTCTGAAATACTGATCCTTTTGCACATTAAACACAACCGATAGTCACTTCCAAACAGCTGCATAATGATAAGATCCTTACATTATAATCACAGTATCATCTGACAGTATCGACGCGCAAACTACGTGCTTTGAGTTTCACTACACTGACATTTACAATGAACGATGGCCGGGAAAGTTAGAAGGTGACAGAAATTCCATATAACTTTGCTGCCATCCCTCAGTGGGCAGTTTACAGCATCATTTATAACACTTTTTATCAATGTCATATGTTATCAATGTTATGAAACACATTTATGACGTGTCAAAAAAGAGGAGCAACAGAGTGACATTATCAGAAACAAACACTGCGCTCTGCAGATGCTTTACTTTCTGACATTAAATCATTTCCTTAACAAGTTCTACTCCTCATATGATGTGTATTATATATTAAAGTTTAGTTTTACTATGTATAGAAAAGACTGCAGAAGTAAAAACAAAAGTCCTAGAATATTTATTATAGTCTAAATGATCGGTATGAGCAAGGTATTAACAAAGAAGGACCATATTTATGTTGATATTTTTGTGATGAACTGAACAATGGAGACATTCTGCATGAAAATGTCGATTAAAAAGAGAGCAAGGAAAGCTCAAGCTCTCCTTTGACTCAGCTTTTACAATAGCCCCCAACTCCAGCCTGTCAGTTCCCCAGCTGCTGTCAAGTCGCACAAGATGCCAGGCTTCAATATCAGATCAGGAGGTAAAAATAACACCAGTGCGGCATCATTCAAGCCTTATCCAACACTACCCAACAAATCTGTGCAAACAGATAAAATGGTTTTAAAGGATGAACCTTGCCAAATGTCTGAAAATCAATATTCACACTATATTTAGAGCCTGTGGCCCAGTTTTTCTTTAACATTTTGGCAAATCTGCCCCATAAAATGGCCTTTCACTTTGGCTAGAAGCAAAGTCTTGTTTTTATTGCGCAGACAGATTTCTCTAAAATGCATGAAAATGTCTTAATGTTATGGTTATGAGCTGAAATGTACATGCTTTCTGTTTGTTATTATGCATACAGTACTACATGGGCATGGGAAATCTGAGTTCTAAGTATGTGTCTACAATGTGTATATTATTTGTTTTGACTTAAGATAATGATTCTGATAAGTGGAAATGCAGCATTATTATAAATTGTCATAACAGTCACCTCAAGTAAAAATGTGGGTAGAATTTCTTTGAAATTTTTACAGATTGGTTTTATTTCTTTAATTTATCCCTTACAACATTTTCACCTCTACAGCTTTGACCTTTGCCTCTTTTTTTCTTTGTTTTTTTTTTCTTCCTGCAGCAGTTACAGCTCCACAAAAAACACAAGGCCATCATCTACATGTATAAAAGACAAATAAGAGTGTGCTCATGTAGATGAGACCATAATTTAACCAATTTGCTGCTGCACTCCAGTCTCTGCTGGAGCCGTTCAGAACTGATGGATGATCTGACAAATAATGTTGTACACGATGCCAGCTCTGCTTCCTGCAGTGGCCACTACTGTAGTGGATAGATAAGAGATCAAGCACTTGTAGGAAGTTATTGTTTGTGTGTGTGTGTGTGTGTGTGTGTGTGTGTGTGTGTGTGTGTGTGTGTGTGCACGTATGTCAGTGTGTGTGTGAGGGAGGAAGAGTGGCTTCTAGTCTTTAATTCTAAACTTGTCTGTCTTTAATCAGATGAACTGACTTCCTCTGTTTCAGATAGAAAATCAATCACAGTAAAGGACACCAATCACTGCTGCTGTGTGGGGGAGCCATACAGATGTCCTGAGTGTGTATTTTTATTTGGATCTCTATTAATATGTGAACAAATGTAAAAAGAAATGCAAAACATCAGTTGAATATTCTGCTTCTTGCTGACTGATACATCATATTCTCATCAACATCATGACATCAAAATGCATGTTACATGAAATTAATCTAAAAAAAAAACAAATAAATATTTACATATATGTGAAAATTTAGGACGGAGGCCTGGATACAATGCTACAGCATTCATGGGTTTTCACATCACCTTAGCTGAGAGAAAAGGTATAAAAAACATACTATATGTGTTCCCTACCATATTTTACTGTCATTTGTGGTTGTATTACCATCTCTGTGCTCTCCTCTGCTTGTTTGACTGTGATTCAGGATCAGTTCACAGCAGCACAGGAGACAGTGGAGACACAGAGCCAGAAAAAGTGAAGGTAACACTTTAGCTCTTTTTTTTTTTTTTTTTTTGCTTGTTCTTTCTTTTTTTTCCTCACTTTTTGTGCTGCTATCACAGCTTTACACAACCACAGCACATTCATTAAGTAACATGTCATGGACAGGCTTAAACCAAAGTGTTCTGTCTGTAACTGTTTCTCTGAGTTTGTCATGAAATCTTAAAATGTGGTAAATTCTTGTAAACCGTCCTGTCTGACGGCAGCCTCTCCTCTCCTCTCCTCTCCTGTGTGTGTCAGCGATACCTGAAGACTGTGAGTCAGAGCAGCAGCAGAGGAAGGAGGACAGATGATGTCTGTGTACTTCATTCTGTCTAAACTTCACCCAGGATTCTGGGAATTATTTATTTTACTGACACCGTAGATTTGTTTCCAGGGACTTAATATTGAGTGTAGCACATTCAGGTAGAAGTTCAGTTTTCCATCCAGTGTTAGAGGCTTAAGCAATAATTAACTAAATGTGTGTTGAAAATGTACACACACACACACACAAATATATATATATATATATATATATATATATATATATATATATATATATATATATATTCTCATTTCATAAAGGTTAAAGGTTAACTCACTTCATTGTCCCCATAGGAAAATTCAGCCTCTGCATTTTATCCATCCTAATACATACAGCATTACCATTTGCGATTAGCATTAGCTTTATCATGAGCAGATTAGAGCAGTGAGCTGCTATTGAAGGTGCTTGGAGACCAATTCCAGATCTTCATCAGCAACATATGCTCAGAGGCACTGGCAGGAGAATTAATGTACAAATACATGTTTTTAATGGCAGTGAATATGACCAGCACAAAGAAAATAAGCTAATTCAACACACAAAAATGATATTCTCTTTATACAATAACCCCAGGAGCTCCTTTTTCTGATGGTGAAAGAACTTTGTTTATATGTTTAATTTGATTTTTGTCATATCATTATGTCTGAGTGATGTCAGAATCTTAGATCAACATTGTTCAAATATTTCTACTCAGCTACTACTGTATGTGTTTCTACTGGTATATTCTAGTGCATGTAGGGGAACAGTTTGTAGCATTAATGTAGCTTGTGCAGGTTGGTAAACTAGCTTGTAGAGTTATTTTAGCATCTATTTCCACCGCAGCGTTTGAGTTTCGTCAGCATCAACTTACCGAATTTGTGTAATGTGTTGGTTTGCTGCTGCAGAAGAAATTAATGAAGAATTACCTTAAGTCCATCAGATGCAGCTCTGACTTCTGAACTCCCACAGGCAGTAAACCTGATTCACACAGATGCTCAAGAGTTATGCTAATGTGAAACAAGTTTTGGATTAATTATAAAACTCTGTTTGGGTCAAATATAGGTCACAGAGTAGTTAAGTAATGAAAACACTGCAGCTGTATATACAGGAAAATATGGACTCTTGTTTAGTTTATCTAGATATTGTTAATATTGTAATAATGTTGCCCTAAACTTCACAGTTTATAGTCAAATAACACTTAGAAAAAGCCATCACAGAGAGAGACTAACCCTCCAGAAACCAGAGAATACAGAGAAGAGAACTTTTGTAACTACTGATGGTAAGTTTTTGTATTGATTATGTCTTGTCTTGTTAGAAACTGTGTGTTATGCTGCTTTTCTTGGCCAGGTCACTCTTGAAAAAAAGATCTGCAGTCTCAATGAGGCTGTTTTTTACCTGGTTAAATAAAAGAGATATATACATAAGCTTGCTAAAAAGGTTAAAGGTCAACTTGCTTTATTATGGCAAATGGTAAATGGACTGCACTTATATAGCACATTTTCTACACCTTCATGGTGCCTGAAGCGCTTTACAAAGCCTCACATTCACCCATTCACACACACACTTTGCATTTTACCCATCCTAACACACACACACACATACACACACACACACACACACACAGTAGTGAGCATTAGTTTTAGCAATTAGCCTTTAGCATTAGCACATAGCACAGGAGTGAGCTGCCACTGAAGGCGCTCAGGGACCAACTCCAGATCTGAGATAGTGTGGTCAGAGGCACTGACAGGAGAATTAACCTACATATACTTTCTTATTTTAATAGTGGGGGAAACCCAGCGGACTGTGAGGAAATCTGTATTGTGTGGAGAGAACAGGTACTCAGCACAGAAAGGCTGCAAACCAGGAACCTTCTAGCTGAGAGGCAGAAGTACTAACCACTATGCATACATGCCGCACTGTAACTCTACTACATTTTATAGGAAGTAAAATAACCGATTCAGATCATGAATTGTGATCGGTACCTCCATATTTCATATGGAATTTTGGCTAGACAGCCCAACCTTTATCATTATTGCCATATTGAATTAAGCTATTTAATCACATATTGAGCTTTTCTACATACGATGCAGACCCACTGCCATTGTATAGATTTTTTATTGGGTTCTTAGTTAAAGCTGCGCCTATTAATCAGCTGATGGAATATTTTGATCATCCGTGATGATCTTTGTTTTTATTAGTAAAAATTCAATATTCTGGCTTCATAAATGTGAATATTTTCTGGTTCTTTTCATTTCTATGATAGTAAACTGTAAGATTTAGGCCCAAATAAGATGAAATTGATTAGAGGATGAAATCACGTGTTTGGAAACACTGATCAGCAGTTTTTACTATTTGATGACATTTCGTCGACCAAATAATTACTGGATTAATTGAGAAAATAACTGACAGATTAGTCGACAGTTAAAATAACCTTTATCTGCAGGCGTGGTTTTAATGTGTATGAGTGGCTGCATTTGTTTATTCGCAGCACTGTACAGACTGTGGTTCACTATGCATGATTATATTTTTTGTGTAACTGCCCTTATGCTTTTCTCCAATGGCTTAGAGAGTTTAAGTGTTTGAGCACTGTTGGACGGGGTTTAGAAGACATTCAGACACTGTCTATTGATCTGTTTGACAGTCTCCTCATGTCTTTAACACGCCGCGGGATTGCACAATCACTCACATTGATAGCATGTGCAAGAGAGAGAGAGAGAGAGAGCAAGTGCGAGGAAGAGAGAGAGAAATTAATCTGCTTTGAAAAAAAAGGTGACACTAAAAGAATAAGTGAAGAAAAGGTGAATAAAGCAGGTATATATCAACCACTGCGGAAAAATGTAATGGGGTGGGAAGAACAGCAGGGGAAAAAAAGGATCAGGAGGAGAAAAAAATGAGAATGTGATAAAAATAAATAAATAAATAAATAAAGCAGCTGCTGTGGTCGGCGGGAGAGATAAATAGCAGTGAGGGATGAAATAGGATGCACGAAGAAAAAAGGAAAAGAGGAAAGATGAAAATAAGGGGATAATGTAAAGAAAAAGCAAAGGGATAAAAGGGAGAACTTGTGAATGAGGTGTGTGAAAACAAATAAGTAACAGTGCTGAAGTGCACAGTAACAGGTGTATATGCGGTCCTGGAACATATGCGCAATTGTGTTTTACATCAGTGGAACGGAAAGAAGTACAAGGTTGTTTATGTGTTTTTTGAGAGACGGGGGGAAAAAAGGCAGCGAGAAGTAACGAGGAGGAAGAAGAGCAAAAAGGAGCTCTCTTGTGTGCTCAGCATATTAGAGGAGGTGCTGCAGGGCAGTGGTAAGACAGGGGAGGTCTGACACCGCCCGCGCACACACACACACACACATATACACACAATACAACACACACACTCGTTTGATCCGAACATGCGTGCGTTGACCCTCCTACGCACGTTTGCAATTACACTCAGACACACACACGCAGACATTAATTGATCCCGCTGCAGCGTAAGCCGGCAGACAGGCTCAACATGAGGAAGCTACCCTGTGGCCTCTTTCCGCACACAAATAAATAGGCTACTCTCGCCATATTACAGCAATGCACACTTCAATTAGGAAGCAGCTTCAGAGGCAATACGGCACAAGCAAGGAAGACGACCTTCACTGAGGAGGAGCGCGGGCCACAGAGGGGGGAAGTTATCGACACATTAACATGCAATTTTATTTTAATGATATGATTTCTTTGCATAAATACTTATAACTGAGTGCTTCGGGTGCTCAGTTTTACTAAACACATCTTCCTGTTAGCACTGGAATTTCTTGAGTGGTGTTTAGTAATCAAAAAAATGAGGTCCACTCCTCAGGTGTTATGAGTTCAAGTGTTTTTTGGGGCTTTCTTGCACCTTGTAATTACTTTAGACCCTTGGTTGAATTTGTCCGCATAAATGAGTACACAACTCAAAATGTGTTGCAAGGGAGGTCAACGTGATCATTACCTGGGCTGTTTTGTTCTGAGTGAATACATGAGCTGATTAAGAAGAATAAAAGTACCATGTAGTCTGGAACCATTTTGTTTGAGTACTCAGTATGTACTTCTCAAACCACTTTTCTTCATATTAGGTATTTTTAAGCTTGCCTGAGGGGCACAGATTCAGCAAAAGATTGCTGAAGAAATTATGTAGAATCAGGAACATGCATGCCAGGTATGATTTTATTTGATTAAGTACTTGAATTCTTATTGTTCAATTCTACTTCCAACTCTTTAGTGGGATTTTATTTGGGTAACCCAGTGTTTTTCAACCTTGAGGTCGGGACCCCAAGTGGAATTCAAATGGGGTCGCCCGAAATTTCTAGTAATTGATAAAAAATAAAAGAAAATTGCTAATAAAATTTATATGGTGAGTTGAGTGAGACAACCCAAAACATAAAACACATGACAAATTCTGAAACTGAAGCACTGTGGTACTGTTTATCTTTCAAATGTTCATTGTGGTCAGTTTCAGATGCTGCAGCTCTTTCATAATTCATAGTTTGAGTTATTGTTTGTTCAGTATTAATTTGCAGCCTTGTAAATCCAAGCTGGACTGACTGGAAAATAAAATTCTGACTTTATGTGGTAATCTCAACCTGGCCTTTCTGCCTCCATCCATAATAATATACATAATATAGCCCTAAATGTCATCTAAAATTAATGTTTATTTGCAACATAGTATAGCAAACTTTTACATGATCAAAAACAAATTAATTTTAGCAAAAAAATGTCTGTGTTTTGAATGTCTGGGGTCGCCAGAAATTTGTGATGTTAAAATGGGTCACGGGCCAAAAAGGGTTGGGAATCTCTGGAGTAACCCATTGAATCCTTGTATTATTCATTTTTTAATTTACTAATAGAGCTGGGTGATGTGGCCACTTGAACATACACTAGGGATGCAATGGTACAGGTTATTCACGATTCGGTACATATTGCGGTTCTTGAGTCACTGTTCACGGTACAGTACGGTACGGACACAGAGGCCGGCTGGAGCCTGGCTGTGTGCCAAAACGTAGCAGGGAGCTGATGTACGGTACGTAAATAGGTACATCCGTTTCTAACATTGTCAGGCGTCACTGCCTTCACACTTCCATGTGTCCTATACGTTGGAATGAGTGTTTATCTATCAATCCACCAGAGGGTGTCGCTCTTAATTACTATACTGGCCAAATACCATGAAGAAGAGTAAAGTTTTTTGAGAAGATGAAAGCCATTAATAACCAACATGGTGACAACAGAGGAGGTTTTACATGAATACTAATGTTAATATTGAGAAGGGAAGCTGTCATAAATATGTTTGTAGTTTTTCACTAACTCACACAGTTGCTCTTTGAAAAGTGCCACGATTTATGGAAATTATTCTGTTCAAATTTCAACGCTGCCTCCACGGTTCCCAAGCTCCCGGGAAATGAGCTCTAGCCAGGCTCTGCGTCGGACTCTAGACAGGCTCCACGTCTGGCTCCAACCAATGACAGTAGAAGTCAGTCATCTTACAAAGCTCTAATATAAATGCGAGTTGTCCAGAAATGTCATTTGAAAATGACAAATGAGCTGTACCGTGGTACATGCTCGTACCGAACGGCAAGGGGTGTACTCTTCGGTACAATGATATGATGTGTACCGTTGCACCCCTAACATACACTGATAGTTTGAGATACAATCACTATCCATGGTCTGAATCATAAGTTCATTCATCTCTTATACAGCATAGGCTACTTACAACAAAATTTTCCTTAACTTTTGCATCGTTTAACCATCACTTAAAGAAACTTGAACATATCTGCTCATTCATGACTTAAACATTAGCCTCAGTTTCTCTAATGTTACATACATCTGTCATATTACCCACTGACCACCTAAACTGTGGCTGCCTAAAGTGATGAACTAAAAATATCCTCATATTTTAAATGTATTTTTTTGCAGTTGCCTCAGCAAAGCATTTGAGTGAATCAGACTCAGTGTATGTCAGAGTTCAGATCCCAGACCAGTGGATAATGGAATTTAGACCCTTGGCTGAATTTGTCCGCATAAATGAGAACACAACTCAAAATGTGTTGCAAGAGAGGTCAACGTGGTCATTACCTGGGCTGTTTTGTTCTGAGTGAATACATGAGCTGATTTTTAAGAATAAAAGTATCATGTACTTCGGAACCATTTTGTTTGAATACCTAATGTCCTTCTCACACCATTTTTCTTCATATTAGGTATTTTTAAGTTTGCCTGAGGGGCACAGATTCAGCAAAGGACTGCTGAAAAAATGATGGAGAATTGGAAAAGTGCATGTCAGGTATGGTTTCATTTGATTAAGGGTACTTGAATTTTTATTATTCAATTCTACTGCCAACTCTTTTTCAGGGTTTTATTTTGAGTAATCAATTGGATCCTTGTATTTTTCATTATTTACTTCAATAATAGAGCTGAGTGATGTGGCCACTTGAACATACACTGTTATTTTGAGATACAATCACAATCCATTGTCTGAATCATAAATTCATTCACCTCTTATACAACATAGGCTATACTTACAACAAAATTTTCCTTAACTTTTGCATCATTTTTCCCATCACTTGAAAAATTTGAGACAAATCTGCTCTTTCATTAATTAAACACCAGCCTACATTTCGCTAATTTGACATACATCTGTCATATTACCCATTGACCACCTAAACTGTGATGACCTAAAGTGATGAACTAAAAATATCCTTACAGTATATTCCAAATTTATTTTTTGCAGGTTGTTTCAGCATAGTATTTGTGTAAATCAGACTCAGTGCATGTCAGAGTTCAGATCCCAGCCCAGCAGATAATAGAGTTATTGTCATTTTTGTTGTCTGAAGTCATGATTTCATCATTATTTTTGAAGCCATAACAAAACACTCATTACACAGCCTCAACAGCAGTGTTTTTCAGCCTTGGGCCAGCCTTTCGCCTGGAATTCAAATGGGGTTGCCTAAAATTTCTAGTTATTGATAAAAATAAAAACTTACTAATAAAAAAATATATGGTGAGTTGAGAGAGACAATCCCAATGCATAAAAGACATGACAAACTGTGAAGCTGAAACTGAAGCACTGTGGTACTGTTTATCTTTCAAATGTTCATTGTGGTCAGTTTCAGATGCTGCAGCTCTTTCATAATTCATAGTTTGAGTTATTGTTTGTTCAGTATTAATTGTCAGCCTTGTAAATCCAAGCTGGACTGAGTGTACATATCCTGACTAAGGAAAATAAAATTCTCACTTTGTGCAGTAATCTACACCTGGCTTTTCTGCCTCCGTCTATGATAATATACACCGAACCACTGCTCTACAGGTTAAAATGAATAAACTATAATTACATGCATTTCAATAAATTTCCTAGATTTGCAACATTAAGTCTACAAACAACCAATAATGCAACAGCCTGTGTAACATACAATTATGCTGGTGTTCTGCTCTTTTAAAAATTAGCTGTATAAGAAAGGTCTGACCTAAGGGGTTTTTATTGTTTGTTTGTTGTTTTTTTGTTGTTTTTTTTTAGCGCAAAGACATGATTGACTTGATATGCACAACCCCTTAGAAAAGATGAAATGATGAATTAAGATGATCACAATCCATTTAATCACAGGCAACAGTGATTAAAAACATTGTGACATGAAGATGTGGCTAGATCACAAGCATCTTAGTCTTTGAAATTATTCCACAGATAAAAGAAAAAGTCAAAAAAACAATGTTGCAAATGGTCAAACTGGGGACAATGTGATTTTTGGCAGTGTAATTATTCCCATTTTACCTGGCAAATAAATTTCTAATACTGAGGGTGAATTAAATACACTTTCCAGCTGAAAATTTCACATTCAGTTCATAATTACTATGTGAAACATGACAGGTCCATGTTGTAGCAGTACCTCCACTGACAGAGACCAGTATTAATGGTCAGTCTGTAACAATGCGTACATAAAGGACATGACTGTGTAGATATAAAGAGCCCCGCTCAGGTCAGCTTGAGTGCTACAGCTTTATTTTTTAAGCATTTCCTACAAATTTCATCAACACAAACAGGATATGAGATTGCAACATAATTCTGTCTTGGGGAGAAAACAAAAAAGACAAGAAAAAAATAGATAAATGCTACTATTTTTTGGAAATATCTGCTCACCAAAATAAACTTGTAGTCAAGCCAATCTTGACTGGAGAGCGCTCTTTAACTGGCATGGTTTCATTACAAACCAACCAAAGACCAAACTGTCCCCAGCCTGTGCTATTTTTGAAGCAACAACAGATGGTGCCAAGTCATACAAGAAGTGTAGAAATATTCAATTATGGAAAAAGTAAAGCAGTTCTCCAAAGGTGATTGGCTGTTGGATGCCACCATACTTAAGGCTGCAGATGATACTGAAACAGTCCAGACCTTTTAGCATCCAAAGTACAAAGCCATCGCCAGTGATACCTACTCTTTGAACTATTTCCAACTGTTGCATGCATCAGGTCCTTTTTCCCATTGCTCTTTTTTTTTTTTTTTATATTCTCACCAGAGTTGGCAAATATAACTTGCTCATTGGGAGTTAAACTGCTACTACTGCGTCTCTAAGATACGGCAAAATGAAAACAACCCGTTATCACAATAGCAGCAACCAACTACCTTGATAAGACATTTGACGATAATTAATGGGGCCATTTTCTCTTGTTTAATTTCCTTTTGATTGTTGTGTTCTGAGTCAGTATTTCCCATATCGAGCCTTTATCTGTCCATTGACAATACTGTCCATGATAGAAATCATTGTTTGCCAAATGTTATCTGGGGTGGCATACCTATGAAAGTTCCTACAAAGAGAGATTTCTGTTTGTTTTTCTCAGATTATTCAGATCCACGTTGTGTGTTGTGTTTTGCAGAGCAGCGGCGTCGTTTTGACCCGTACACTCAAGCTGACAAAAGCCTTCACCGAAACGCAGACTTCTACATACAGGAAGTGTAATGAAAGGCATCTGTATTGCCCCCACACTCCTCTGAATTTCATTCCCGGCTCTAGGTGTGAGCATATATTAATCCATAATCCATGACAGGCTGATATATTGGAAATGATCTTCCACTTTCTCAAATCACTGAAGTATTTTATAGGCACTCAGTCTGTAAACAAAGGAATAAAGTTTGCCTAGATTGATTCCTGCCCAATGTCCATTTTACAATAGCTTTTTTATTGGCTACATAAACCACACGCGGCTATACCATCCTGCCATTTTTTTTCTGTGTTAGGATGAAAAGGTAAAACATTTAATAACTGCAAATAGAGCAGTAGAACAGTCTTCACACTTATCTATTTCATATATATTTAGCCGCCACTTTTAATTAATGCAGATCACACTTTAACATCCCCTTGTTTCTATGGAGGCTTATAATAGAATTAATGAGATGTATGCATGTATTAAACTTCTTTGAAAAAGAATATGTTCCAGTTTTTGTCTTCATATAGGCCCTTTCCCACCGCAGGAACTTTTGCAGGAACTTTCTGTATTAGCCTGAACTTTCAAAGTTCCTGGTGCGTTTCCACCGAAAATTACCCTGGTAACTGACCCTCCCCCGGCCCCGAATTTACCCCGAAGAAGTTCCTGGTAGAGAGGTAGTACTTTTCAGATTACCAGGAACTTTAAGGGGTGGAGCTGTGTACTGGAGAAGGCTGAGTGGTGGACTAGACTCGCAGCATTTCCGCATTCTGTTCACCGCCAATATCTAACTCATTTAATTTCCACAAGCTTTATATTTTGATAATTCGGAAAATGGACCAAAAGAGAAGCTGCAACAAGTGGACGGACGACGAGGAAATTCAGACAGACTTTGAATCGCCGACACGAAACGAGTGAGTAAAAGCTGTTGGAGCCAAATATAAGACACAAACCTAAAGAAATATGAGAAAAGAAGAAGAAATGTATGCAGGATTAAAAGAAACTAAAGGACCACAACGGTCGCAGTGGATCCGACTGTCGAACAAACCAATGGTATGAATATCACAGAAATATTCACTGTTCAGTTCATTCCATGTTGTAACAGTATCAGCGGAACATCAGCTGTTTAGACAACAGTGACGTCCAGTTAACCTAATGCTAATGCTAACTGGTCAACAGTCTGATACTAAACCTAAATCAGAGAACTGGATGTATTTGTGTTGTCGCCGTGAGCTGAACACTGATTTATTCTTTATGTTTGTGATTTCCACCTGAAATGGACCGGACGGACTCGCCTCTTTTTCCGAACCTGCGGCTCGTTTGTGTCCTGGTCCATCACCTACTGCTGTTTACAACAGCCCAGGTAAGAGATCTGACGTGTCACATCACACTGGTAGGAATCTGTCATCATGTGTTCTGTTATTCATTTATGCATTTTTATTACTTTTCCTGTAGGAAAGCGAAAAAGGGACCAGGACCATGGAGTTCCAGACTGGCTGTCCTGGACTAGCTGGACCAGAACCTGGTCCTGAAGCCTGAACCTTTCACACATGTTTATTTCCCTTTTAATCTCAAGGCACCTTTGTTTTGTTTCAATTTTTAATAAAAAAAAAATCTAACCTAATACTGTCTGCTCATTTACAAGGCATCAAAATATGAGTATAAGTACTTTTATCAGTAATATGCAGTTGAATTAAATGCCAGCATTTGAATAAATCTATCTGACTTTAGGGTTGAACCTGGACTATATCTGTAAAACAATAGAAATGGAACAGAACCATCCATCACACTGAAAGTTAGATGTGATTTAGTTTAAGGAATGAGAAGTTGAAAATACATGTTCTACCATTTTTAAATACAAATTAAGGATATGTAATGATGGTTAACTTCATTTAAAATGTATTCCAGATGGATTAAGTGATTCAACAACCAGTAAAACATTAAACCCAACCCGTCCACTTACAGTACTGTGTCATTTTATTGAACTAGAGGTTAGTTTGTGAATGGACATGAACAGGACTACAGTTTCTGTTACTGCTCCCTCATACATCATCAACCTGATTTGAATAAATTACCCTGAACTTTCGGGTGCAGTGGAAACGCAGTTACCAGGAACTTTTTTACCCCAAAAATTCCTGGTAAATAAGTTCCAAGTAATAAAGTTCCTGGGCCTTTTGGTGGGAAAGGGCCTTATGTAGGAAAAATATCCTAAACTACATCAGTTTGATCATGGCTCAAATATAACCCTAACCATAATCCTAAAATGGGTTGCTGGTGGTCTCTTGGATGTTAAAGGGATTCTATGTAGTATTGATATTCCAAATTCTCAACTAAAGGGGGAAATTACGCACCTGTACACAGCCAAAACCATCACAGAATCTGAAACACATCTGTATTATGCTGTGAATCAGACTTTTTCTTCAAACAAAAACTCTTGGGAAGTTATTTTGACCGTCAATCAAAACATTATTTTATATTATAATAATATAATAGCCTATAATGCAATAATGTTCACGTGCTGCATATACTGATAATTTACATTATAGCTATGTTAGCCTAGCACTATTTTTAGACAGAAAACAGCTGCAGTAAAACCGTAAATCAGCTCCATTTTCTGTATGGTTTGTGTTGTCAATAGCTGCAAAGATCTATTTGGAATCATCCAATCAAGGTCAGAACTGTCACAGTTTGGTCTGAACCATGGATCAATAAACGGCAACTTAGCAAAGATAATAACACCCTATAATAACTTTATACCTTCATAAGCCTCATAATCAAACTCACTTGTGTAGAAGAAACATATTATATATATTTAGAGGTGTCCAGTGGTGAAAACAATAACAGTGCTTCAAGCTTTTATCACTTTGTCACTTTCTTTGACTCTAAAAATTGTTTCTTTTTGGTTCTAATCTAGGGATGTAAACAATTAATCGGCTAACGATTAATTGTCGATAAGAATTTGCTCGATTAAATTATTAATTGTTGGTTAATTGCCCTTGTCCACCTTCCACACCTGTCTGAAGGCTGCCGGTTTGTCCGTACTGTGACGCCGCGGCTGGGATACCCAGACATTGAACTGGATCATGGTGTTGATGAGTTAGAATGGCTTTTGGTGGAGCCAAACACAGACCGACCGTCTGTTTGTGGGAGCGGTACACCCCTGAATAAATACACGCACAAATGCGGGATCGGTATCAGAGCGTTTTCCCTGGAGGTTAGTCCACGGTCAGTGAGACAGAAGTTGAAAACATCCTCCAGGCTCCTGATTCGGGCCACAGGTATGTAATGCATTTGTGAGGCTTCAGGAGGCGGGGAAAAGATAAATGAGCGAAAAGTTTCACTTTCACTTCTGCAGGAAGTAGGACGGAAAGTGACGCACGCACGCATCCCCTGGCCGTACTGCGTGTGTGCAAGTACCCCCCCCACCCCGGCCCCCCCGACGAAACACACATGCGTGCACCCCCCCCATTACACACCGTCACATCAACAGATGAATTCCACAGGAAACACTGACTGTATCCAAAGGTTCAATAAATCAACTAGAAGCACTCAGAGAGCGCAGACCTCCGCCAAGGCTGATCAGTGGCTCCCCCCGTGGGCCCCCCAACGCCAAGAAGGTTATGTTTTTGCCAGGGTTTGTTTGTCTGTCTGTTTGTTTGTTTGTCTGTCCGTTAGTGTGCAACATAACTCAAAAAGTTATGGACAGATTTTGATGAAATTTTCTGGTCTGTGCCCCCCCCCCGCCCCCCGTGGGCCCCCCCACCCCCGATCACCACCAAAATTTAATCATTTCTTCCTTATCCCATTTCCAACAAACCCTGAAAATTTCATCAAAATCTGTCCATAACTTTTTGAGTTATGTTGCACACTAACGGACCGACAAACAAACAAACAGACAAACAAACCCTGGCAAAAACATAACCTCCTTGGCGGAGGTAATCATCAAGGAATATGACATGCTTTTGTCATGAGGTATATAAACAATATTTAGCTTTTATTCTTATAGACCATATTGAAAAAGAAATTCAGTTTCTCAGGAAAATCGCCGCTTATCAATTAATTGTTAATCGATCGATAAGGGCAACCAACTAACAATTAATGAATTAATCGATAATTTGCATCCCTATTCTAATCCCATCTGGTCACTTTCTGACACTTCACTCACAGGCCTCACTATGTTAGTTTTCGTCACCATGTGAGCAGTGACTCACTACTTCCTACTGTATGAAAAGATTCAATTCATATCTCTATAATTCAATACTTTAGTGTCTCATTAAAATGTCAGAACACCTACATTTCATATCCAGATATTATGGATGTTACCAAAAAAAGAAACTATACAAGAAAAAAAAAAAAAAACTAACAAAGAGCAGAAGAATAAAAGACCTCAGGAAACCAAATGTTAACATAGGTTTTGTCTTTAAAAACTGTGAGCACTACAGTATCTCACTTACTGTTTTACACTTCGTAGTGACATTTTAGCAATGGAGTGAAGGTCAGAGTGAACCTAGCGCTGCTGTTTAATCTAATGCTGAAATATGGTAACTATGAAACAGCAATACGCCTGATGGCACGGGTGTTAAAATATATAAATGGAGAGCTATAACTCACAGGTACGAGCCTGACATAAAAAGAGCAAAGGTAACATTGTAAAACAGTCGAAATTCCATTAAAAAATGTAAGCAGTGCACTAAAAATGTAATTTATTGCTCAAAAATTGAAATTGATCTTGGCCAAATGGCTGGTGCCAACTACAATGAATTATTCATAGTGATTTTTAGAAGATGTAAATATGCAAATGGCCTGACAAATTAACTCTGCATGGGAACTGGGATCATAGGTGTTTCTCTTTGTCCGTCAACCGGTGGAAAAGAATCACTAATCTAGTAATTAATATCAGGAATTTGCATAATTGCACTGACACCACAGAGTTAAATCTGACAGACAGAGAGGCAGACGGAGTGATCTGTGCCGCGTGGTGTTTGTGTGGTGCTGTTGCTTTCTTTAACAAGCAGGTGTGAATCTCGTCGGCCGCCGCTGCTGTCCATCTCTTCATGTGTTTGACCTGCTGTTGGATGTCTGCTTCTGTGAGGGCGACTGTCTCATCTCCTTTCAGCTCTGTTACCTGCTGAGCTGGTGTTATGTGACAATTCTCTCTCACACCTTTTGTACTACCGATCGGTTTTCGCTTTGGGTGGTTTGGACGCTATCCTGCAGCCAATTCTTTATAGCATAAGACAGAAGTGTGCTTGTACTGTGGGAATCACACTAAGTCATATAATCATATTTATAGCTTTGTAGAGGTTTTAGAGAAACCTTGTAAGAGTAAAATGTAATTGGTCTTTTAAGGTTTCTTATAAAACAGAGGTAGGCACACCAGCTGTACAGCTTATTCACAAGGTAACTCAAGTCATATAAGAGTGTCAAAATTAATGAATGTGAAATTTCTGACATCCAATTTTAACATCAAGAGCCGATATTATCAATAAGGCCCTACTGGAGCTGTTGTTTCTTGTTATATCTCTTTCCTGTTGAACATCCTACCCCACCATACATCAAACCTGTGCCCAGATATTCCCCCTTTAGGCATTTCTGGCACATCTCTGCCTGGCTGCCAGAGCTGTAAGCCTTTGTGAAACACATCCCGTTATAGACATTGCAGCATATTTCTTTACAGTCTAGACCCTGTCCTCAATCATTACTACACCATTCAGTAGTTGAGCCAGCATGCTAAACCCATCCCTGATGTTTTTTTATCTTGGTTTCAAGCCTTGGTATGGAGGATTTTCTGATCTTCTAAACACCAAAACTCCTATTAGATGAGTGATTTGCATCAGTGCAAAACATGCTTAGTCTATATGTACTCTTAATGATGTGTTTGGTTTCTTAAATGGGTCTTTGAAATCTGTGAGGAATGCGATTTCTCCACTGGGAATGAAGATGATATAGATATAGACATATAGAGATTATAATATTATAATTTATAGAAGAAATGAACATGGCAGAAATATCAGGAAAGCAGAGTTACATGTGCACTGATATGAAAGCAATTCAGTGTTTTTTACAGATGCATATGATATGTTACACAAAATATGTGCATTAAAACATAAAAGACACACTCATAAAAGACTCATGGCTCTGCATCCATTGAACTGAAGTTATATAAACCGAAGCTTCTGTATGCTCTGTAACATTTCCTTTTTCATTTTATATTTTATTTTATATTTTATCTATTTTATATTTTTTGGACATTTACTTAAGTAAAGATTTCTTCTTCATTCGTCATTCACTTTGGTTGTATTTCTTCCAACCACCAGTGACTGTTTGCATGTGATGAGAGAGAAAAAGAGATTTTTTTTTTTTTTTTTTTTTTTTAAATGTATGCTCAACATTTTGATGGAGGAATCCTATATTCTAATAGTTCATTTTAGCAGCATTGTTCAGTTTGGTAAACTTGACTGGGAGCAATTGTATTGAGAGCTGATGTATATATTGCATTACATTACAACTGAATGTGATCAAAATGTAATTTTACCTAAACAGAGGTGACATTTCTTTACCCTGCAACATGCATTAGGCAAGTGACAAATGATGACTCAGACACATGGAGACTTTTCTAATTATGTACACCTGCAGTCTCCAGAGGTGACGGTTTAACTTTCAGTTTGCTTTCGTTGCTGTGCAGAACACAGTCTTTTAAAATGCAATCATTATGAAGCGATCTTTGAAATATTTTGCAGAAAAACATCTCTGCTCAGCTGAATGAGTGACGTGCTTTCGAGAAAGGTTAAACTTTAGGTGAGTTTTGAGATGTAAAAAAAAAAAAAAAAAAAAAACGAAAATGGCTACAAATGTGCTATTTGCTTATACCTAACAGAAAACAATGAAAAGCTTTTAAGTATTCAATTTGAAGATCAGGGTGAATCAGGTTAGGAATGTTTCTAACCTTTTTCAACAGGAATTTTCTGCAGCTATGACTGTATTGTCACACAACTCAACTCAGCTTTAAGTTTTGAATAGGTAAATGTGTAGCTGAGTTGGAGGATTGTTAGATTTTAGATAATAAATGGACTTGACCTTGTCTTCAATACATTGCTATGCACGGTAGAAGATTATTCCAACATTCATTTTAGTGCATTTGCCTTAAACCAACAAGCCAAGCTCAGACAATGTTGGCAGCGTCTGTTGGCCTCTGCAGTGCATTTGGATTTTCAACTGAAATCTACTGGTCTGTGTCACAAAGCAGGAGCAAGACATTTTTCTTCCAGAACAAATGATGCTAAAGCTTTCACATTGTCTGGCAATGACAGATGGTAGAAGGAGTGAAATGTCATCTCTTCCTACTTGTTTATTTTCTGTAAAACCAGGCTAAGGAAAGAGGACAGTTTTGAATGGCTTTAATATGAAATGATGTTTTTTAGGAGTTCAGGTGACACTTGGAGTTCAACTGAGACTTCAACACCTTTCATGTTTGAAGTTCAACCAATAAGTGAACACAAAGCACTGACATTTTGACACAGTACGTACATTTATAAAGAAACCCAAGCTCTAGCTGCACAATGACTTCAGCTACTATCACTACGTCTGTCATTGACTCCTCTGTCTTCTTTCAGTGTGTGGAAAAGTTAAAGCTGCAAATCTGCATCTTTTTTTTTCTTTTCTTTTAGTCGACATACTTCATAAAGAAACTGCAACATATTATTTTTAACACCTTTCAATGTTATGCAGCGAAAAATATGTTGTTTTTTTGTCTTATTTTGTGGCACTTGATTCTGTAATTTTATTCATGGATTATCAGGGAGTGAAAACAATAATAATCAGAGGAATAACATGTTACAGTGAAAGTACTTATTTTCACTGTGGTCCAACACGTCCCCACTTAAGTAACAGTAGCAGTATCTTCATTTTCTGTCTGTGCTCACAGCAGATCATACGCCAACACTCGATCAGCCATTTGACTAGAGAACTGTGCCAGTTAAAGCAATTCCACAGCACGGTTGAGAGCATCCAACACTGAGAACTGGTATTTTATAAACTGCACCTGGCAAACTATGGGTGGAAGGCTTTACAGTCACAAATCCAAATGTGAGCTGGGGAAACTCAGTCTGACTGTATTTTTCTCCGTGCGATGTGCATCAACAATCAGAGTCACAAAAAAAAAAAATCAAACTTTCTGCTTTTGCATTTAAAAGAGGATTTAGAAATGGCTCTAGACACTAAATAATTCCGGTAGCGTCGGCATGCAGACTTTGGAATTTTGATGATTTCTTAATGAGTTATGTTCATAAGAGACACAAAACTGAAAAACACAAAATAAGGAATTAGTGCGAGAAGAGAGAGTGATGGAGGAGGTGGAACAAGTGGTCAGGGAATCACTGAAACATACTGTTTAGCTGTGATGAATGCCCCAGATGTTAACACATTGTGTCTGGATGATAAAATGAGCTGCGTGTGCTGACTGTGTGCATCTGCTTTTAACTAAAATGTAATGAAACGAGCCTAGACGCATTTAAATGTTCATACACTGGGTTAGTGTGGGTTAATGGGGCTAACCATGCGCGCTTACTTGTCATATATGCACACACTCACACATACACGTGCATCAAAGACCAAATAAGCGCCATTTATGCTCTTTGAAGCAACAAATGGAGGCAGTGTCTGTTTCATCTCGATAAACAAAAGATAAGTAGCATATGCGGCTAACAGGCTTTCCTCACTGCCATCTGTCTGGATATGGAGTAGTCATTTGGCAACTCAAAAATTGAAATAAGTACAATGTTGTATCATGTGTGTAAATGTACAGTTGGAGCATGTGCATTGCAGTGCGTTTGATGTGTCCAATTACTTGATGCCAGTATATTCGCATCAAATGCACTTCCATGTCTAAAAGCCTGCAGTTCAGTCCTTGTGTTCATCCGTCTTGCACATTAGTGTGTATTTGTGTACATAAGTCTGTGCTTGTTTTGTTGTGATGTTAAGGGATAAGGTCCGCAGTTATCGTCATTAAAGCCAGATGTTTCTCTTCATTAACCAGAATCCTGTGGATGCAGCAGCACAGCCTTCTTTTTTATTCATTTTATGAAGTGGTCACATATTTCAAAGATTTTCTAAAAGGCTTTACACAATTCTTCCAAGAAAATGAGCATTGCGCCTGGAGACGGAGACAAAATATCATTTAAATGAACTAAATCCAAGTGATGTCTTGATAGGCACCACAAAAAAGAGTGATGTAAGTATATGTGCAAGTAATAATTACAGATGCTCTTTTTTGTATCTTTTCTCCTTTGCTTTTGAAACCATGTGAGATGTTTGGATATATTATTTTTATTTTATTGTTTTATTTGGTATTGGTTTGTTGTTCAAATTTTTGTTGTTTTTAATTGTATAGCTTTTGATGTATCTTAATGTATTCTTGCATTATATTATTTTATTTAGATTTTATTTATTTTTCTGTACACCACTGTTTTGTTTTGTTTTTTGTACGGTTGTTCTATGTCTTTTAATCTATTCTTGTATTATATTCTTTTATTTAGGTACAGCACTTTGGTCCACTGCAGTTGTTTTAAAGTGCTTTACAAATAAAGTTGGATTATTCACATTTTGTAAAAAAAAAAAGCTACTGTCACAAAAATAACTTTTAATGTAAAATACATCAGTACCTTGCTCAGTCGGTCTGCATATAAAATCACACATACCAAAATCCATTTAGTGTTGTTTTTTTTTTTTTTTTTTTTTTTTTTAAATCTGAGTAGTTTTTCCATGTGAACTAAATAAATAAAAATCTAAATAAAAGCATGCCTCACTGTACAGAGACATTGCAAACTGATATTATTGCTCTGAAGGTCACACTACATAACTGTTCAGCTCTTCCACATTCTCATAATTCCCCTGACAGGAAGTTCATAGGCTTTGTTTAATGACTCAAAGAAGATGGTTCTTAGAATAAGACACAAAAGATTCCTATGATGCAGAAAGATGCAAGCATATGATGAAACTGGGGGTGGGAAATAATTACAGAACAAATGAAGAAAGTGGGTAAAAGGATAATATAAGAAAAAAATATAAGAAAAACATGCACATGAATTGAATATAAAGGTTTTATAAGTGATGTACAACACACGTCTGAAATGTTGTTGAATCAAGGAGTGTCAAAGTAAGACAACCCAGGCAGGATGATTAATCAAAGGAAGAAGTTGCAAAGAAACTGACAATACAATAGGGATATATTGCCTTTCTTTTCTAGCTGACATACCTGACACTGACACTGAAATAGGTAACATTCTGTCAAGTTCACAGTTTCCTGATAATTCTGTTCCCAATAGGATTCAGTGTGGCCTTGAGGCTCTGTGAAGCTTTCAGCCTGTTGCTTTGGTTAGATTTACACGGTAACAATGCACTACAAAAAATGATTTCGAAGAAAGTGAAAAAAAAAGTCTTATTTCTAGAACATTTGTCTTATTTTTCATCTAAATAGAGAAAAAAGCTCGACAAGAAATTTCTATATAAGAAAAATATTCTTATTTGAAAGTAGAAAAGCACTTGGAGAGTGCAGACCTCCGCCAAGGCAGATCAGTTGTGCCCCCTCTTCCCTCCCCCCATCACCACCAAAATGCAATCATACGTTCCTTGTGTCAGTATCAACATCTCCTGAAAATTTCATTCAAATCCGTCCACAACTTTTTGAGTTATCTTGCCAACATTCAAACAGACAGACAGACAGACAGACACACCCCCATGAAAACATGACCTCTGCCGTTACACTTGGCGGAGGTAAAAATAATTATCTAACTTTTTCTCTATAAGATTTTCCAGCTAATATCCAGATGGATTCTACTAGTAACAAGATATGGGAATATTTTGCAAATTATGTCAACAAAGAATCCAGATTGTTTTCTTTATTTTAAGACTGAACTCACTTGCACTACTTCCCAATTTAAGAATCTTAAGAAATGACAGCAACTAACTTATTTTTTTGTTATTTCAGACTGATCTCATGAAATCGCGTTGTATGTCACGCCAGTTCTTATGGCATTTGGCATTCTATATGTACGCATTTTCATCCTTTTACGTGTTATTCAACACCATTTGATCGCATGTCAATGTACGCCAAAATCTCCGGTCTACATATATGTAACTGCTAACCCTAACCCTAGACCTAACCCTAACTTTAAATCTAAGCCTAACCACTAATCACATGGTATTTTAAGCGGCGTGAACATACACGTGGAAAGCTCATAACGCACACAGATAACACGCTATTTAAAAGTGGCGTGTTATCTGTACGCAATTCATGGTTATTTACAGGCTTAAAACATGACAAAAATGATAACACAGTTTAACATGACCCTTGACTAATTTAAAAAATGACTGAGGACAACCAGTCGGAATGTCCTAGAGACATGAAACCGAAGCCTAATTTTTTCTTTCATTCACTCCCATGTTAAATTTCTGTCACTAACATGTTTGACTAACCCCACGTTCCCACAATCACTGCTTATTCAGTTCTGACTTTTTTCCCACATGTTATACATTGAAACCTTCACAAGACTCACCACAAGTCTCACCTGCAAGACTTTTGGAGATAGGATGTACGATTATGGATTAATAGTAGTTTGTTTGAGAGGTGGTTTCTTAGTCAGTTTAACATGGACCAATTAGCTCCTCCTTATTATAGCTAATTGGTCTAAGTGGCTGTTTACCTCAGTAGGTAACACATCAGACTCCAATGTGGAAGATCTGGGTTTGATTCCCAGTTGAAGTGTTCATTTTCAGCTCAATCAAGAGAATCAAATGCTTATCTTAAGATTTTTTTTTCTATTTATTACCCTTATTTTCTATTTATTACCCTTATTTTCTATTTATTACTCTTATTTTCTATTTATTACTCTTATTTTAATCTTAAATTCTTATAGCCAGCTCAGTCAGAGACTAAAATCCCCCATTTAAAATAATTCTGTCTTAAATGAGTCTGATTTTATTTCTTGTACTAAGCACTGTTTGCTAAAATTCTAGCATTTTTGTCTAGTTTTAAGGCACATTATGTTTTTTTTAGTTCATAAGACTTTTTTTTTTTTTTTGCTTGTTTTAAGAATTCTAGCCAAGAATATTTTTTTCTTACCCCATTGGCAGATTTGTTTTTGCTCAATATAAGCCAATTTGACCAGATTTAGGAAGATTAGGCCTATTTCTAGTAGGACATTTTTTGCAGTGTGCCCCATAAGAATCCAAAATTCCCAAATGTCCCAAACAGCTAAACAACAATTTCAGCCAATAAAAAAATAGTCCAAATCCTACAAGTAAATTACACTTCAATTAACACATTTAGATCCACCTTTCTGCTGCTTATAGAGGCCATTCCTACTTATTGTGAAGATGTTAATTTTTTCCAAAAGAACCTTCAATTAAACTTTTTTTTTATTGAAGGATGTGCACTCAGTACAAAAGTGCATTAGACCCTTTTTGATAAGAGAAATAAAGTAGTCTCCTATCTATGTGGTGATGCATTAACTGGCTTGAATCTGAAAGGACGGTAACCGAAGTTTGTCTAAAAATAGTACGTGTACATTTTTGAAGTGATTTTACATAGAAAGAAGTTCTTGAAAGCTGTAAAGGACATGGATGATTTAGCAAATTAATCATTATGATAATTAACCAAATCAATCATTTTCTGATCATTATGCCATTGAGACACAATACAGTGAAAGAACAGTGTCACATCAATGTGTTTTAGAAGGAGAAAGAGGGGAAGTCAGAAAATGAATGAAATATTAACTTGTTTCTATCTTTGGTGCTGGTATAAAGAGGTGAAGTCCCACCCCTGACTTTGAAAAGTTTTGTACCCCTTTGAGATATGCCATCATTTACACAAATGATGTTTCCCCGTCGAAAAGTTTATTTTTCCAGTCGAGACAGTTACAGTTTCTTGTAAAAGCGTCTGGCTGTGAAAATATGTAAATAGAACATAACACCCAAAAGTCACAAACATGTAACTGTTGCTCTCCACAATCTGTTCAGAGTTGTTGAAGTTGTCTCTGCAGCTTCAACATAACTAGACTCTAGTGATTTTCACCTCTTTAAAAACCTTTTCACCTCATCCCTGGAAACTGAGGTGAAACATGTTTGGGTAACATCCAAATGTTTCCCAATTTACTGAATAGTTTCAAACAAAACTAGATCTTTACTGCAAACTGTGACTTTATTAATGTTATAATTACATTTTAAACAGCCACACCTTATTTTGCACTCACCTTGGCGGTCATTCACAGTTTTTTTTTAGGTCCCATGAGGTAAAACTAGCAGACACAGGGCTTCAGATATGTTACCATAAAAAAAGAGTTTGGGATATCACAGTATATGTTCACTAAGACTAGTTTTTGTATATTTTCTCTGGCACTGGGGTAGGCAACCTGTGGCTCTAGGGCCACAAATGGCTCTCGGGCCCTTTTCCAATGGCTCAATGTGGCTTTGTCAAAAACCATATGGAAATGAATAACGCTTCATCCTTTGTTTATTTATTTATTTTTTTACACCTTTTGTTATTATTGCCACAACCATAAAGTGTTTCCGATGTAACGCTGTTGTAAAAATGAAGACTATACTCCAAATTAATTGAAAAATAGTAGTAGTAATAGTAAAAGTAGACTACTTTTTTAACTTATGACACTGAAGGTATTCATCTGTATTCTTCGTTAATAACCAATATCACTGTTTTCTTTAGTTCTGTAAATGCACCGAAACTGTGACTTATTCTCCTCATATTCTGTACAAACTAATCTTGAAGAGTTTCTTAAACTGTCCCCACTTTGAGGATAAATATAAGGGTATCTTTTGGCTCCAGACAGTTTAGTTTTTCTATTTCTGTTCTAAAATGGCTCTTTAGATTGTAAAGGTTGCTGACCCATGGAATAGTACATATTGCACAAATGGCTGTTCTAATTATGTCTTAATAAAGTGTTTTAATATGTATATTTGGTTATATATTCAGAGCTATATGTTTGTATACTTATAGCTTTATATAGGTATTAGTGCTGTCAAATGATTAAAAATTTTAATCAGATTAACCCTTTCATGCATGAATTATGAGAACCTTAATCAAGATTTTTTTTTGCCTGAGTGTTTTTATTCCTATTTAGGCATGGAAAAAAACAATGCGATTGAATTTTTTTTATGAATCTATTTTTCACAGAGTTACAAAAATGTCCACTCAGCTGGACAGCATGCATTTGATTTTTGAAGCAAAGAAACATATATTTAAAACCCATCATCATAAAGTGATATACTGTGTGAAAAATATGAAAAAAAAAAAAAAAAAAAAAAAAAAAAAATATATATATATATATATATATATATATATATATATATATATATATATATATATTTTTTTTTTTTTTTTTTTTTTTTTTTTTTTTAATGCAGCTAATCTCATGTTTTCAGACATTTTATCATATTCTAATACTAGTTATGGAGATAATATGGAGAAAAAAAAAAACAAAACTTTTTGTTTGAGAAAATTAGCAGTTGATTTACACTCAAACATGTTACTGCAGATCAGGTTTTATTAAGAACAACAAAGTTACAGTAATGGTAAGAATGTCAGTGTAGATGATGCATGAGCGTCCACTGTGTTGGTTGGTTGATATCCTCCTGAGACCCAGGAAAGTGAACATTTTTAGCTTTTTTTTTTTTTTTTTTTTTTACATTATAACAGTCATCTTGATTGGAAACTGCATAATGCAACAGTTTCTTCAGATACATTTTTTAAAATTCTTTTCATTTATTTATTTTTTAATGGAATGTCCTTCGCAATGAACAGTATTTTTTTAGTGAAACTGTCAAACTTTTGTCCCCTACAGAGGACAAAAACGCATTCCTGGGTCTCAAGAGGACATGGAACTAAAACAACTAAACCCATGAACACACATGAGAACAGCTGGAGAATAGGTGTCCACTCTAGTGACCACTATGCATGAAAGGGTTAATCACAGGTTGCTGCAGATTAATTTTGATTAATCACAATTAAATATCATTCATTTCTAATTTATATTACTCGCATTCCATTTTGCATGAGCAAACAGACTCAAGAAAGAAGGAAATATATATATATATGCACCTAACGTGGCTATTAAAGACCTTCAACAGTTTCACAAGACAACTTGAAACAACTGTTCTGTCTTGGGGTTTTTTGTCTTCATATTTCCATCCAGAGGGCCAACATGCTGTTTAGTATGTTCCATCTTTACAGGTTGGTTCTGCTTTCTATATCTATCAGATCAACTGCCCATTTGTTCGTAACTCTACTTAGACAAACTGCCCGAAATGCGCTCCCAGAGGTGTTCAGAGTCATTGTGTGCTGCAGATGGGTTAATTGCGTTGAAATTTTTAATCAGATTAATCATGATGATGGATTAATCAACACTGATACATTAATTTTAACAGCCCTAATATTCATATATTTTTCTTTTTGTGTTGTATTGATATTTTCTATCCTGCTACTTTTATTATGCTTGAATGGAGCAACTGTAACACCCAATAATTTCCCTCTGGGACTATCCTAATAAAGTATTTTGATTCTGATACTTGCATAAAAAAATGAGATAATCTTATTTTAATTTTTTTAAATCAATGAAAAACTAAAAACCTGAAAAATCGGATTTACATGACACTCATTTGCGCACATACAAAACAGTAGCTGCACTGACATATACTATGTCTTTGTCTTGAGGGAAGATTAAAGCTGTGGTGCTAATTTATTTAGTGTTTGTTTGCTTTGGGACAAGTATGTAGCATATATTATTGCCACACACAAAGCATTTGCAATGTGTGTATCCCTAGCTGGGCTTTTAAAACACAAACAACAGTACACAATGCACAGACAAACTAGAAGATAATAAAAGCACAACAGTAGAAGAAGCAGTAAATTATTCATAGCGACATGACTGGTCCCTCTTTAAAAGCTGCTTTACATTTAGTTAAAAATGACTCCAGTCGGAACCAGCTTCAGTCTACTGTGGCTCAAGTCCAACCACTTCTGGGAAGCTGCAGATAATCCACAGTGTGACAACAGGTTTTGGTTACTCATGGGTGTTTTCAGACACTTAAGGGTTTCAATATGTTACTGACAGCTGTGATTGTAGTCAAACTGTTCAGATTCATTCGACTGCTCCACTGTTAAAGCTCGAGACAGAAGTTTGGAAAAGTGGTTTCATTTTCCCACAGCAGCATGAATCAGTAGTCGCTCTTCCATTGGACATCTGCGCAAAACTTTACCGATATTTACTAAATGTCATAAAAACAGAAGTGCGTAATGGCGGTTTTTCCATTAAATCACAAATGCGATGATTTGTTTATTTATTATCGCGAGATGACACGAGAAGTCATTCCATAAACATGGCGACGAACATAAATATGGTGTTGATTTATAGATATATTCATTATTATTATATATTACCCCTCTATCTTGTACTAAATTAAAAAATGATTGGGTTTCCTGGTGTGTCTACACATAACGCGACATGTTTCTTCTTCTTCACTTGTTATAACGTACGTCAACATCCGTTTTTTTAATTCACTTGACTCTAGTTGCAAAAAAAGGTCTTTCCATTGCAGTTTTGCGTGATATACCATTTGCACTACACCCGAAAAACCACCTCTTCCCAGTGCAAAAACTTTTAATCGAAAAATGAGACTTTTGGCGAAATTGTCTTTTTTCCATTAGGTACATTTTTATGCGCAAGTTATATTTGCGCAATTTGAGGGTCAATGGAAAAGCGACTACTGTCAGGTCATCTATATTTATATTTTAGTCTTTTGAGATGGACCAAGAAGAGAGAGCTGCAGAGGGAAGAAGTGTATTTTCATATTATGGTGTTTTTGTTTTTTTTTCTCCCATTTTTGTTGGTTTTGATTTAACCCCAAAATTTCATATTAAACCTGAACAGCATTTAACCGCCAAATGGGAGCTGAGTTCTGACTGTGTGACCGAGTAAACAACATCACGCCTCCACTGTGTGACATAACACGAGCACAGATGCATGCTAGAATACAACACTGCTGAAGATGGGCGCCACTTGTGGAATGAGTCACAAAAGCAGACGAGAAGAGGTGATCTTAGATCCCGATGCATACTGTACCACTTCCATCCTCACACACACACACACACACACACACACTTCTGTCCCTCCAAGAATCATGTCTCTTGCTGTGTTAAACTGCTCCTCCGCTCAAACTAAATCCCTGGAGTGAGAGTGAAAATAAGAGTGAAAAAGTAAGAGAGCAAGGGGGGGGGGGGGGGGACAGACACGGAGAATGAGATGGGATTACAGGGATAATGCGAGCAGATGGAGGGAGGTCGAGGCTCCAGCAGAACTCTCCACTCCAAAAGGATTAAAAGACTTCAACCGAGCGGCAGACAACCCGCGTTCCTCATGCTCGAGATACTGAGGTGAGACAGTCTCGCCTCCCACCGCCCGCCGCTAAGCCCGGAAATGAAAACTTGCCATCTTTCAGCATGATGCGATAAACAGTTAGGTCAAGTAAATGTATTTCAACAACCCCCCCACCCCACCCCTCCTCCCCCTTCTCCCCCATCCCATGAAACATGTAAAAGGTTAGGCTTTTGGTCTTTGTTAATAGCCATCCATTTAGGACTGATTTACACCAATCCACTTCTTCAACCCTTGAAAAACCTAAACAGCCGCCGGCAAATGAAAGCAACTACTGATCTAAAATGTTTCATAACTTTCCAACCACTTATCCCATCAATACATGGAAATGATTCAGGTAAAATGCAGTTTCTCAGCTTTTCAACGGCATCACATATGACCCATTTGAACTTTCAGAGTCTCCACAGAAGGGGTATCAAACATATGGCTTGTGGGTCAAAACCAGCCCGCCAAAGAATCCAATGTAGCCCGTGGGATGAATTTGTGGAAAGCAAAAAATTACACGGAAGATATTAACAATCAAGGATGCCAAACTAATTTTAGTTCAGGTTCCACATGCAGCCCAATTTGATCTCAAGTGGGTCAGACCTGTAAAATACTATCATGACCTATAAATATTGACAACTCTAAAATTATCTCCTGTTTTAGCGCAAAAAAGTGAAATTACATTTACAAACCATCTTTTCCAGGGGCGCCGCTACCAACTGTGGGCCCCATGAAAGGTAAACATTGCGGAACCTTCATAAAATTCAGTATCTTGTCAATCTGTCAGATAGGGATGTTACGATTACCGGTATAACGATAAACCATGGTAAAATTGCAGACGGTTAGTATTACCGTTTAAATTCTAATTATCATGATAATCGTGTTTGATTACCACACTTTTAGGGGAAAAAACCCTAAACCCTGTAAAGACATACTTTTATATCAAATATTTGAGTATAGTTTTAATTTATTACAATTTTGATTTTATATACCTAATATTTGGAACCAATATTCACTTTTAAAGTCTTTGAAAAGGTTTGTTAAGCACCTTTGTGTTATTTATGCAATAAAGTATATACATTTTTCAAATCGGATTTTATATTTTTTGTGTTTTCTGGCCTTTTGTGTTGATATTGTAGATTAAAGTGAAAAAATAATAGGAAGATGATATAGATGAAGTTGTGCTGAAAAAAAATTGGTATAATAAACATTTGTTTTATAGTATATAAAGGCAAAATCAAAAGTACTGAAAAACGGCCAAAATAGGCTCAGACCACTAAGGGTTAATATTTGAATGTTTCTGCAACAGAAGGTACATTGTGCCTATTATTTTATTTATCTTTTTTTTTTTTTAAATACAACTTGGTTAAATTATTTCAGTGTGTGTATAAGGACTTTTGAATATTTTGAGCACAATTTTAATAATACCGCGATAATAATGATAACTGTGATAATTTTGGTCACAATAACCATGATGCGAAATTTTCATATCCCTACATCCCTACTGTCGGACCAGGTCGGGGTGTGGTCCGTGCATACTGTCATTTATGCTGCGAAACGAAACTGAAACTTAACATACTTTCAACGTCCAACTCCCAACTTCTATGCCTCTATTACACAGCGGAGCTTACACAAAATTTTCACACCATCGAGCCTGTATCCACTGGACCCCCTCCACTGCTCTATGGGCCCCCCACAAATGCTGGGCCCCATGAATTTGTCTTGTTTACCCCCCTTATCAGTGCCCCAGATCCTTTCACAAAAAATATGAATAACATGAAATGTCTTAAGAGAAGAAAATGCAATTTTAACAATATTCCACCTGTTACTAAATGTTTTGTGTATTTGTAGATCCACTGTGATCTGGAAGTTGTAATGAACATGTGTAACAGCGAAGCAGAGGCGTAATATTGTTAAAATTGCACTTATTTTTCTTAAGTCATTTCAGACTGCTCATGGTTGGTAATGTTACTGTTATAACATGAACAACCATAATAAAGATATAAAATACAGGGTGTCCCAAAAAAAATTGACATCATTTGAGATGTCCACATCAGAGTGATTACCTGGTCAGGAGAAATGATACTTAATCAGATTTATTTTGGACATAAAATGTTTTATTCTATAAATTGCAAATGAAAAATTCTGGGGGATGGTAATTTTATAAAGTTCCAAAGTTATTACAAATGTTCAATGTGTGCACCCCTTGTGACGCGGCACACATCAAGTCGGTAGTGGAGTCCTTTTTTCCGACACAAACAGCCTTCCTCTTGAAACTTCTTATGCTACGTCCAAATCTGCTTTCCTGTTGGCGCTTGTTTATGAAATTTTCTAACAAATTCACGTTGCGCATTCACATTTGACTGAGTTTGCATGTACTTCAATACACAGAACGCCTTTTCTGTTGCAGTAAATGGCAGAACAATAAAAATGATTACACTTTTTTGAATAAAAATAGCAAACAAATTTTAAACAAATTATTAGGTGATGAAATGATGTCAATTTTTGGGGGACACCACGTATTTTTATAATATAACTTTACTTTTTTCATTGCTATTATTTATTTATTTATTTATTTTGCACAACAACAAATCAAACATGAGGACAAACAAAGACACAAATTGTGCAGGTGAGATCAGAAAACCAGAATCAGAATTTTATTAGTCCAGCCCAGTTGAGATCATATTGGGCTGTATGTGGCCCCTGAATTAAAATGAGTATGACACCCCTGCTCTGGTGTGAAAATGGAAACATCATCATCATCATCATCATCATCATCATCATCATCATCATCAGATACACTGATTCACCAACAAAACCCACATAGTTTGACAAATGACAGTGGCTGGAGATGCTTGTTTTATCTCTTTTTCTTCACTTTTCTCCGTTTTGATACAATAACCTTTGAATTTAGTTCGACCATTTATGAACATCTACACTATCAGTCAACTATATATTGGAAAATACCTTATTTGTCGCCGATAATGGATGATAAAGGACATAGAAAAGGTTAAAGGTAGAGAAAATGTAATTTGGAAGTTGCTGTAAAAATCTTTCTAAGTCTTTAAGAGTTTAAATATGCATTAACATACATCCTGTTAATGCCATGAATGCCTCCACTATACATTAACCGCATTTTACATCCACTCACACAAATCTGCATTTGTCAGTAAAGCATTTGATCCTATAAGCAACAATGTGTAATGAGTCTCTAATCATCAAATTCTCTAAGCCATTTTACACTTGAATACTCAGTGTTTGTGGTCAGATTTACTGCAGCTCAACCAATCTTTTCTTTGATTCAAATGCAGTCTACACCTCTGCACTGCTTTTCATCTGTAGCATTTACATCTGCTCAAAACTGACAATAAAACCCTGCTTTGTTTGTTCCTCCTCCGACAATATGCAGAGAATACACTTTTAAAAAGACTGCTGTATTTTTGAGCTGTCTCCTGTGTGTCTGACTCCTGTAAATTTGCCAAAAAAAAAAATACAATGGCGCAGGCTGTCAGAAGAGATGAAACTACTTTAGCTTTTGACAGTGTAGCAGAAAACATCAGCAGCTAATGTGTTTCATCAGCTGGTGACGTTTGAAGACCTGCCTAAAACAATCTAACCTGGGCGAATTTGGAAGGCACACATCTGCTACTCCCTCTGTAGCGGATGTCTCAAAGGACGGAAGAATATTGCAAAAAGAAAGCAAAAGTGTCACATTTACAGAGAAAGATTATTGTTTTTCCATCACTTTTGATGTGCCCAAAGTGGAAATGATTGTGACAAATAGCCAACTCTGCATGCTGCTACTGGGCTTGTATAATGGTGCTTTGTGCCAAGAGCAGCCTCAGCTCCTTTTCTGCATCAGGATAGTTCACATTATCGAGACCAATAGGTCACATTGATCGGGGCACTCCCCCAGTCAAATGCTGTTAACTGTTCCTAATGAAACAAGCTGTGGAAGTGTGTTGTTTAAGTGAAGTTACACTAGATAGATAGATAGATAGATAGATAGATAGATAGATAGATAGATAGATAGATAGATAGATAGATAGATAGATAGATAGATAGATAGATAGATAGATAGATAGATAGATAGATAGACAGACACAGACAGACAGACAGACAGACAGATAGATAGATAGATAGATAGACATCAAAAAGTTAAGAATATTTCTTTTTTTTTTTTTAATCATTTTTTGTCATTTTTGCCATTTATAAATGAAACTATATCTGGTCATTTAAAAAATGTGTTTCAATTCAATTACACACAAAAAGTAAAAGGCACCGTGCAAGAATCCTAACTGAAAAAAATAGTCCAAAAATTAAAAATATCCTTAACTTTTTGTTTGATAGATAGATAGATAGATAGATAGATAGATAGATAGATAGATAGATAGATAGATAGATAGATAGATAGATAGATAGATAGATAGATAGATAGCCAACAAAAAGTTAAGAATATTTCTTTTTTTTTGTCATTTTTTGTCATTTTTGCCATTTGTAAATGAAACTATGTCCTGTCATTTAAAAAATGTGTTTCAATTCAATTACACACAAAAAGTAAAAAGCACCGTGCAAGAATCCTAACTGAAAAAAATAGTCCAAAAATTAAAAATGTCCTTAACTTTTTGTTTGTAGTGTAGATAGATAGATAGATAGATAGATAGATAGATAGATAGATAGATAGATAGATTGTTTTTACATTATATATGAGTTTCAGTGTATTGTCTCTACTGTTCAGTGTCACAGTCAATTAGCCCATTGCTTCACATATGCATTTATTAATATGAATGCTGCTGCCTGCTAACTCCCTCTCTCTGCATCTCCTTTCCCTCTCATTTTTCCGCAGGTGATAATTAACCTGTTGGTACGGCCGTTACGCGCCACGCTTCTCCCCTGACATCCCAGCATCTGTGCTGCTGGCAGCAGCAGCAGCAGACACATTGAGGCTGCCCTAATTTATCTAAGCACATGAATCATCATCAACACTGATGAATGTCACTCAGTTTAACCTCTATTGTAAACACCGGGCACTTTGACACAGCTTACTGCCAGACTCCCCTGGGAAAAGCCTGATCTTGTCTGATCTCAGGAGCTAAGCAGGATCGGGTTTAGTTAGTGTATAGATGTGAGCCTGCCTGAGACAACCAGATGTTGTTAAATGAAGTTGTAAGTTGGCTAGGTCCTTAGCCCAGAGGGTGGTATTTTCCACTGGAACAGTATAATGGATACACACTCTACAGAAGCCTTTATGTGTAGATTCTTCACCCATTAATCTGGGTTCCTTTACCTCCAAGACACCCCTCCCATGACCTTCCCTGACCCCTGGGAGCTGCTGTTCATTGTACACACTGATGATGTTATTAAATACATTGTGATATGATTAATGTTATGTCTCTGAGTGCAACTTTCCAAAGGGATAAATAATGCATAACAACTCTGCATTGCTACCATATCAAGCATACACATTTCCTGAGATCAGTCCAGCTTCCAGAGACCACTGGAGGCTGGAATTTCCAATGAACATTTTTTCCCACTTCTGACATCATGAAACAAGAAGAATTTCAGCTACTATTTCATCCAGTGGATAAAACCTACAGAATTAATATTTTTCACATTACTGACACATTATTATAATTTGTTGCTATGAAAATATATTAAGGAAGGAAATGAGTAACATTGAGACACCACAGTCTATGTGAATCAAATTAACCACGTTTGTGAAGGTTTGAGAGGACGGAGTCTGGGTGCGTAATTTACGCATCAAATTAAGCCACTGTGCTTTTCCTGGCAAACCACTAGATGCCGTTTGACACAACACGCATTTAATGATAAGGAACCGGGTAATCAATAAAGTTTAAATCAACGATTTAACAGCATTTATTTCATGTAATGCATGAAGAGTCAGCCACAAACGCACAGCAGACACGAAATGCGCGCACAAGCTTCCCGTCCAACAGTCTCTCTCTTTCCCTGTCGCTCCTTCTCTTCCACACACTCCAACACACTGAGTGGGCTCACACTGCACTCCTTCATACACACAAACACGCGTGGCTGGTGGCCTGCTCACCTCTTTTATCCTGAACTTTGACAGTTATCTCCACCAGAGGCTCGGTCTCTCGGTCCAGTCTCCGTAATATGATTATATCCCCGGTGTCCCGGCTCACGCTGACCGGAGAGCTCTCCACGTCGGGCTCCACCAGCTCAAACGTGGCGGACTGAAACCTCACCGGGTTCAGGTTCATCACCACGGAACCGATTCCCGCATCCTCAGAAACGTTGATGAAAACAGGGCTGTCCGATTCCAGCAGTGACCTGGACTTTCTTGCCGGTACTTTATTTTGCGGTTTAGGATTCCGCTTCCCGGTGGCCGGTGTCGGTGCCACCGGCCACTGCCGTGGGCTGACCTCCACGGAAATGCTCTGGCTGGTGCGAGGTGGCCACCCGCGGTCTCTCGCAAACACTTTAAACTTAATCGGCTCATCCAGACCGAGGATAGAGTCCACCAGGAGGATATCACCGGTTTTGGGCACAGCATAAAAACTCCCGTTTTTCGGTAAGACAAAGTAGATGAGCTCCGCGTTCTTGCCGCTGTCATCGTCCCGCGCAGTGACCGTGTAAACTGCTGTGCGGAGCGCAGTGGCATCATCCAGGCTCAGTTTCACATCGGCACCGGGGAAGGTGGGCTGGTGGTCGTTGGTGTCCAGGACATCCACCTTGATGGACGCCACTTCAGCGACTACCGGCGAGTCCCCCTCCTCTTCATGTGAGAACCCCACGCATTGTCCGCAACACAAACCAAGATCCAGTGCGTACTCAGCCCGCTCCTCCCGGTCCAAAACCCCTGAAGTCTTCAATAAAATATGTCCCCGTTTATGGTGCGCAAAGACGCGGAAATTCTCGCTTCCATCTCCCAGGAGTTTAAAGTGCGCCGCCGTTGAGCCCGGTTCCTCGGAACCACACAGCCTCTGTGAGTTGAGCCGTTTTAATGGGACGCTCAGTCCGTTGACCCGGGAGCCCGGAGATGAGTTCTCAAACACATGCCCGTGAAAGAATGGCACCTGATCCACGGTCCTGTTCCCAAAAGCGCAAGAAACCAAAACTGGTAAAAATACGACCCAAATCATGACTGGATATCTCATTGGCTCCACTGCACTAAAGCGCTCCAGCCACACCAGGCTCCATAGGTCCACTGGTTCCTTTGGGATGTTTCTCCTTTTTCTTTTTATGATCCAAAACTTCCATTAAATGCGCAGTAACAGTCAGACATCTGCTGTAACCACACTTAAACTTGCCACAGGAGAACTTTGTTTCGGTGTGCCTGTGTTGTGCTGTGCGTCCTCCTCCTCTCCCGCTCTCCTCCTTCTGCTGTCTCACCAGCAGCGCTCTGTCTGTGCGCGTCCCAGCAAAAAAACTGCTTCTTACAGCTCGAGTGCGCGCTTACCTCCCCGTTCCATCCCTCTCTCACTCCCTCTCGTCCGTGCGTCGTTTCCGACCGATCGAAGAGTAGGATCACAGTTAATCCGTCTTGCGTTTGAGTTGTTGCACATTGTGCGTAACTAAACGGCGGCTTTCTCAGAGATGAATGAGACATCCGTTTACCAGAAAATCAGTTGCATGTGCAACTCAGATGCACTGATGAGATGTGGTTCATCACGAGGTTATCACGCTGAACCGATTGTTTTACGCATGCATTACCAAGCCTCCAGCGCAGTGCATCCGTAAGAGTGATGTGGTGTGGTACCGGACTGTTTGATCCAAAATGAACTTCTGGGTAAAGGATCACCGGTAGTCGTGAACGTGCACGCGCTAAAACACCCACACCACTGTGGCCAACGGCGCGCAACTGTGTTTGTCTGTGTGTCAAGGAGATCCTCAGGGAAAGTACTCGACCTGCCTGCTCTTAGTGATCAATGTCCGCTCTTCCACGTCCACATCCATCACTCCTCTTTCCAATAACGCGTCAGTCCACTGGATTAAAATAATGTAAAAGTCGATCACTTTAAACGCCGGGGGAGTGGTGGGTGGTGGTGAAAAGAAGGCTTTCAGCTCCAGGCAAAGATTCAAAGACACCCCAGAGCTGTCTTTGCACCGGAGAGGCGCCTTTTTCACCATGTTCGTCACCCATTGTGTTTTGTTTTGAGTTTGTGGTTCCAGGGCTCTGTGAAAGCTGCAGGAAGGTCCCCATCAAAATGGAGAACAGTCTCAAATTTAATCCTATGATACTTGCTTTCATATATCAGCTTTCATCTCTCCTCTGCTAGAAGAGAATTCAATTCCAGATCGAAAATGTGGATCCCTGCTAGTAAATTGGAGTCTGTCTTTGGATCCAAGGCATGCTGCAGTCATTATTGTATCCAAAAGCACCAGTCTTCTATGTGCCTTTTGCGCTTTGTGCCGTTTGAACTCCTACTCACTAAAGCACTGCAACCTGTGCAGTTTTTGAAAGTTTAAAATCAGCAGTCCTCGGATAACTCAAGTTCCAGCTTTACACCAAAACTGCGTTCAAAGTTTGGTTTTGTGTGGGAGCGAATTTTCATCAATGTTTGACATTCATTTAATACCAGGAGGTGAAGGTGAATTCACTTTACAGTGGAGTAGAGGAGAAATAAAAACTGCTTTGTTGTCCTGGGATACATAAATGGGCCGTCCAAACATTTGATATAAAGGATGGTGTTGAAGATGAAGATATAGCTGCACTTTCATGTAAGCGTTCTACCAATATACTTGAAAACAAGTACATTTCACCAGTGGATTCAGTAATTTTACAGTTTAACTGCCCTGCACAATTTTGCTTTAAATATGTAGTAAACCTACCTATGTTGCTATCATGGGACTGATCATCACTCCTGATACCACTCCTAATGACAAATGATCTTAGGCTAAATGCAAATTTTCCTAATGGTAATGTTAGATATGGTGATTATTGCTTTATTTAATATTATTAAGAAAGAAAGAAAGAAAGAAAGAGAAAAACAGAGTTTAAAGAGTTATATAAAGTACAAATATTCTAAACACTGCACAGAGAATCACGTACCAGAACACACACAGCAAATAAAGCCACCACTGAATTCACACTACATTTCCACAGACTGTATCAGTCACTGAATAAAGTGTGGTAGTCAGGACAACACACATCTGTACTCTGTTATTATGTTTTCTCATTGAAATAAATAAATAAAACAAAGATAATAACATCACTTTATACCTTCATAAGCTTCATAATCAAACTCAGTTGTGTGAAAGAAACATTGCCATTTTATCACCAACTCCCTTTTTTTCCACTTAGAGCTGTGTCCAGTGGTGAATACTGTGCTTCTAGGTTTCATCACTTTGTCACCGTTTTTGACTCAAAGCCTTTTTTAATGGTTCTCATTAATGATCGACCGATACATGGCCAGCTGATACATCGGTCGATGCATGGATGCGTTCGCCGATATAACTGTTCTGGCACATGCCGCTGACAGGGGCAGATTCCATGCAGTACGTACCTCAATGAGTACACACAGACCATACAACTGTATGAAGTGAAATTTAGGACGCTTTACTAATTCCTCTAAGCCAACAGCGTGAGGCACCCCCCTCCTCTGTTCCCAGTGAGAGGGTATTCAGCGAGGTCAGCCAGATATATGAGAAAAAGAGGTGTAGGCTGATGGGAGAGAAAGCAGAGCATCTCTATTTCCTCCTTTATAACCTGCAGCTCCTAAACTGAAAGTATTAAGAACTTTCAGTGAGGGGTGTGTGAGGTAAAGAGTATTGGGAGTGGGGCAATGCGCATATTATGTACAATGCTTTTTCAGTTGTTTTTTGTTTTGTATTGCTGTTTTACACTTTCCTTATGTTAGCAAAGCCATTTGCACTACACTGTAAGACCGGATAGTTGAGTTTACTTAAAAAATATCAGGTAACTCGTTGCCTTTAAAAATTTCAGTAATGAGTAAGGAAAACTTGAGTGTATTAAAGTTAAATGCTTGATTTGAATGGAATTGCTTTTTTAAGTACAAAACACTAAATGCAAAGTTCATTTCACTTAAAATTTGTTGCAATGTCAATTGCTTTGTATAATCATTAACTTAATATCATCAGTTCACTGTACTCAACTCCAAGTAAGTTTAAATAAATGTACAGCAATAGAAATTGCTTTATAAAATTATTCAACTTAATATATTGTAGCACAGTTGGAAGTTAAGACAAAGTTAGCTCAATGTAATCAGGAAGTATGGGCAATGCATTTAATTTGGCTAGGCTTAAAGTTTGACATTGTAATAAAATTATTTTAGATGAACAGGAAAGCCATTTTCAGCCTATGGCTCTCACTCATGGTGCAGCTCTACAAAAACACAAAAATAAACACAAAAAGGCCAATAAACATTACCATACACACATTAAGTCTAAAATAACACTAAAACCACAACCCCGCTGAACCCCTGCACATAAAAATAACACATTTTCAACAACATGCCCAATACCCACAATGCAATGCGGAGATAGAAAGGTGTGGTCATGACTAAAACTTAGTGATTTAAATCCATTCAACTTAAACTTTTTCATACTTTCAACTATGTCTACAAATTAGTAGAATATACTTAGCATTTTATAGTAATGTAATAAAACTTAAATCATTTAAGTACATTGTAATTAAAGCATTTTCGTAAATACAAAGTCCAGGCTTACAGTGTACAAGAGATTATGTAAGTGAAGTGTACTAATATTTAGGCCTAAGCATTAAATGACTAGGTGGGTTATTTGAAAATGAAGTCTAGTACCATGTGCATTATATTATACTGCTTACTTGTTGCTACTGAGTGCAATATTGTAATTATCTTAATTATGCTTTAATATTTGTTCTAAAAAAAAATGACTTGAATAAAGAGCGCTGAATTCTTTTTGTTTTTATTTGAATCTATATTTGATAATATTCAACAAAGATTAAGCTGTTAAATGCTACTGTACACAACATTACTTGTTCTACCTCACATTTCTACCTCTGTACTATTTGTTAGATATTGTTTTAAATTCAATAAATGTTTCTTTTGTTTCTTTTTTTTTTAATTGAGACTCGTAACATGTATTATCATTGTGTCAATTATTTGATGTAAATCGAGGGAGCAAAAGCAGTATCGGCTCCAAATATCAGCTCAAGAGAATCGGTAGCCCGTATCGGTCATTGGCTAAGGCTGATGACAAAAAAAAAAAAAAAAATGGTATCGGCCCTAAAAAACCCATATTGGTTGATCTCTAGTTCTCATCCCATCCGTTCACTTTGCAATGCTTTAGTCAAAGACCCCTTGGTGTTAGTTTTCCTCATCATGGGACACCGTCAGAATGACTCACTACTTCCTCTAGTGGTCATACAAATCCCCCGATCTGCCAGTGTAAATACAGTGGCATAAAAAGTTATTAGACCACTCCTTGTTTTCTTCAGTTTCTTGTTCATTTTAATGCCTGGTACAACTAAAGGTACATTTGTTTGGACAAATATAATGATAACAAAAAAAAAAAAAGTTCATAAGAGTTTAATTTCAGAGCTGATATCTAGGCATTTTCCATGTTTTGTTGACAATAACCAAAATCACTTAAATTCTTACATCAAAAGCTATGACATTGTACTGCCAAAAACAGTGCTTTTAGGCATTCCATGTTTTCATTTCTGTCTGTTTTAGTCACATAATACACACAGGAGTTAGTACTTGATTGCGTAACCATTGTTTTTGATGACTTTTGGTGGTCTAATAATTTTTTCCGCGACTGTAAATTCAGTTCATCTGTACAATCCAATACATTGGCATCTTTAATGCAACTCCAGAACTATTTGTTCTGAAGAAGCTAATGATCATTTTAGGTCATATTTTAATAAACTGAATTAAAAATACAACATCTACCGCCTTTAAATCATCCACAGTGAAACTAAATACATTTGCTCATCAGAAACTATTTTAAGAAAATGTGGTTTTTGCACAATGATGATCCAAATCACATTTCTAATATTTCCCTCTTTAAGTTGGCATGAAAATAACAGAATTATTTTTCTTGCTGCATTAACTGTATTGCTTTTGGAAATACCAAATAAAACAGAAACAGGGCAGTGTTCAGTTGTTGATTGTGTATGATAATTCCATATATTTGCCATGAACTGATCAGAGCTTTACATTGTATTACTTTGCATGGATTTGTCCTGTATTCAGTTCATAATGCTCAATCTATCAATACCCCAAAAATACCTGCTATTCCTCTGCAATATATCTGTTACATGGAGCATGTCATCATAAATTTTCAAACAAGCACAGACTGTAAAAGAAAGAGGCAGACAGAGATAGATTTGGTCAACTGTTAAGCTGACTGTGGAGTAATATTCCCCACTGTGACTGTGTCAATGGCCCAGTGAGCACCAGACAGAGTCATCTCTTCATCTCATCTCTTTTTGTGTGAGTGTGTCTGCATCTGTCTTGGTTTTGAAGTAAAACTCAGTATGAACAAAACTGCTTCTTTATTTATGTTGCTGGTTTGAGCTCATCAGCGTTGCAGGTGAGAAAAATCCCATATTCCAGTTGAAAATGTCGCCGCTGAAATTTTAAGACAAACACAATTTTCATACACTCGCTGTTAGGTTGAACTTGTTCACGCGTTCTCTCTCCCAAAAGTCACTGTGGGTAAAATGTTGTGATTGCAGTACCACTTTGCTTTAGCAGAGTCAAGGAGGTTTGATTGAAAAGAACAGGACTAGGGTCATAACACTTGGGAGTTTAACCCATAAAGACCCAAACAGCCACCGTCTACTAAAACCATCTTCTGATATAAACTGTTTAATCCCTGTTGATCCACTAATCCTGTCAATCCATGTAAATAATTGGTGTAAAACACAGTTTGTCATCTTTTCATGGTCATCAGATATGACCCATTTGGACGTTCAGAGGCTCCGTAGGGCACATGGAAACACTGTCATCTTCTACAACAATGATTCACCAGTAAAACCCATGGAGTTGGATCAATGACAGTGGATGGAGACACTGGGTTTATTTTCAGTTAATGATGTATTTTTATGAATAAGTGACTTTTTCTGTAGTTTCCTTTGTTTTAGATGTAAGAAACCTCAAGTTTAATCTAAGCTTTTATGAACATTTTCATGATCAACGAAATAAATAATGGAAAATACCTGATTTTGACTGAAAAAAATGCAAAATTCAGAGGACAATATTATTATAAATTGTGATAAATGACTTAAGAAAGGTTAAATAGAGAGAAAATCCATTTGGGAACTGCCACAAAAGTAGAGCTGGGTCTTTATGGGTTAAAAAGTTAAGTGAGTCTACCTAGCAAAATGATGAAAGATAGTCGCACCATAGAAGAAAAATAGGACCAATGGCCCTGTAGCTTACCGGCCAAATTAAAAGCTTTGGGAAATGTATCCAGATGCCATTTATTATCACCCAGTTCTGTGTATTTATTATATTACAGAAATAGCCCATGTTTAGGTCATATTCCAATCAGATCTGTAAAAAATTCAAATTCTAACTTGATATCATTGATACTTACTGATTTATTGGATCAATCCACTTCCTGTCTCTTATAATGGGAACATTTTTCAAAGTCACACCAAATCCAGAATCAGATCTGGATCGAAATAATTTCAGTACCTTACTCACCTCATACTCATCATACAGAAGCTGTATACCAAGTTTGAAGTCAATCAGAACTGTAGTTTCGGAGAAGAAGATGATTGAAATTTTTTCCCCATAAGAGCCCATGCTAAATTTTCCGTAAGTTCCCGGATCCAGAAAAAGATCCTGATCAGCATGTGGCCGTTATGTTTTGGTCATCTCCCATCAGGGCTGTAGTGTAGAAATTTACACTGGATATCATTCATATTTACTGAGTTATTGCATTGATCCACTTCCTATCTCTTATAATAGGGAAATTTTTCAAAGTCGCACCAAATCCAGAATCAGATCCGGATCCAAATAATTTCACTAACTTTTGTTGACATCATCGTAAAGAAACTGTATACCAAGTTTGAAGTCAATCGGAATTGTAGTTTCGGAGAAGAAGATGATTGAAATTTTTGTAATGGACGACAGACGACGACAATGCATGACGACAATAACTTACGGCCTGTCAGCTGGTAAGCTAATAAAAACAAAGAGATCAACTGCATATTTTACAAACATAAAAGATACTTTTTCGACAATAACAATTTCTCAAAGCCTGAAAAATCCTTACATTTATTTCAGATGCCAAACAATTAAAGACAGGATGCTTAAGGGCATATAACAGCTTTGCAGTGCCATACAGGTCCTCAGCCAGTGTCCAAACTAAGATGTTTCAATTTTGAGTGAGCGTTTTTTCATTTCTTTTCCCCTTGCCAGCAACTTGGAACAAACATCTAAAGTTATTGTAAAGTACAATATGACATCATATCTACTAAAAAGCCATTATCTGTTTCTCCTTCCATTCATGATTCTGGCCCACCAACATTGTCATATTTAGATCCCTTGGCTGCCCTTGTCATAAAGTTTGGCTGCCTCTGCCGGCGAGCAGCAAAGTGAGAATGGTTGGCACTGAACCTGTCATCTTCCATTCATTATCATGACAACTGACAGACTGCACAGAGGATCATTCAAATCCATACAGACTCAGTAAATCTCAATAAAGTGGAACGTCAATCTGGCTCTGGCTCTACCGAGCAGTTTTCACGTCTGGGGTTTGTCCCCCAAGAACAAGAACAAGCTGTTAGATTGACACACAGCACACTTCCCTAACTGCTATTGATTATTCTGCCCGCCCATTTTAACAGCCTACCTACTTTTATTTCTCTCTCTCTGTCTGTCTTTGTCTTTCTCTCATACTGTCCTCATTACACAACCAAATTCCAATTAGTGGATTATCAGCTGTGGAACACTGTTGACCAGCCCAAAATCAGGCTTTCTAACAAATTAGGAACCAGTTTCACCCCTGCTACAGAGACACAGAGATGGCTGAAGAAATACGGTATTGCTCAGGTTTACAGAGTGCCTGGCGGAGAAAAAGGGAAAAGGTGTGAGTTCATTATCCAGACATACAATTTCTCTCACTCCCACCTGCAACAGGCTAGCCATCAGGGGAAATATCTTGATAGGATGATAAAGAAAGCAGAGACAGGGAATATGCTCAATAGCACTTTGGAGAGGCGCCAATTGGACTTTGCTGAAAACACAATCTGGAGATCCACTGGGCCGTAAATTGGCTGGGTATAATGTCGATGTTTGTGTGCTCGTGTATGTTAGCGTGTGCTTGTATCTGATGCTGGATGGGGATGTTTAGGAATGCTAGCCTGGAGCTTTAAGTCTACCAAACAAACAAACAAGCACGTACAGTTTTAGATCTTCCTGATTTATTTACAGGAGGCTTAGTTGCAAATGTTTTTTTTTTTTTTTTTTTTTTTTTTTTTTATCAAACACATTGAATCAGTGTACACTCAGACTTGTTAGACTTCAAACAGCATGGAATAACCACTACAAAGAAACATTTTAGGTTTTAATTATTTGTTTTAACACTAAAAGCCCTCAGAGAGTACTTCTTTGCATTTCACCTTTTCTTTCATTTGCTTGTCTGGATCTGTGTATTTGAGAAATAGGAAGTGACTGCAAAAGTACTGTTAAAAAAATGAATAAATAAATAAAAAGTGCAGTTAAAGAGCAGACATAGCATTGCATGATCTTCCATAACTTCACATCTTGAGGTCTTTATAGAAGTGTCACCTAATCGTGGCTAACCCAAGTTCTCCACTCTACAGTGAGCTTATGTTTCTTCCATGTGGTTGTAGATTTTTAGAGACAAAATGCAGGACAAACAGACTGAAGACTTCCTCAGTCCATGTGTGTCCATTGTGATTGGGTTTTTAATGATTCAACATTGATTCTCTTTTCTATTAACATTTCCAGGAACTTTTTTTTTTTCCAGGAATTTCTTTGCCTGGATAAAATAATTCCCCGTAATCTGTGTGGTTTGTGTTTCCAGCGCACCTCAAAGTTCGGGAAAATGTAATCAAATCAGGCTGATGACATATGGGGGAGTAGTAAAAGAAACTACACTTCAGGTCCAGTCCAGTAGGTGGTAGTAAGAAGAGATTTAAAGGGGTCATATTTTGCTAAACCCACTTTTATTAGTCTTTGGTACATTTATTTGTGTATTTGGACCCTAATAGTTCATAAAGTTTGAATTTGAACCCTCCAGGTGCTGCAAAGCTATCTTTATATTCATTTTGGCAAAAATCGAGTGGATTTCTACAAAACGTTTTAATTCCTGCTTAATTTGGTACGTATATAACGAGTTATGTCACAACATTTGCACAAATAAGGTCAAGACTTCTGATGAACATTTCTCTGAGTACGACATAATTGTTCGTCAGCAGCAGCAGCGGTTGTAGTAAAAACTGAAAATATGTCCGAACTTCGAGCCGATTCCCTACAATGTTTGGTTGTTGGTTGAATGGGACAGAGCAGCACAGCCAACAACCTGGAGGGGGTGGGGCATGAAGTGGCTCATTTGCATTTAAAGGGCCAGCGCTCAAAACGACCTTTCTGGTGTCATTAATCAAAAATAGGGTTGAAGATGGACCAGTGGAGTTGAATTAATGAAGAATTCAGACCCAAGCATAGCAGTTACAGTTTATGTAGACCACAGAGAAATGTTTTAAAATGCATAATTCCTTTAAAAAAACAAAACAAAATATCACTCCTTTAAGGCCAAACAAGCACAATGACACCATAAACCAGGGGTGTCCACTCCTGGTTCTCAAGGGCCGCTATCCTGCATGTTTTAGATGCACCCTCTTCAGTGACCGACAAGCTTGCATCATTATTTATGTGACACAATACACCAGGATGGAAGACGTTCAAGTCAAAGTTAGGTGAAAAGAGTCTGGACCTCATCGTCTGTCCACTTTTTGTAGCTTCTCTTCTTTTGTTCCATTTTCCAAAAGATCAAAACACAAAATGAAGCTTGTAGAAATGACATGAACAGGTCTGCAGCCACATACCCAGATAGCAAATATTTTGGCAGTGTTATGGCATACATTTGGCATTTTTGGCATTATGAAAACCTTTAGGCTTAACTGTGGTATGGTTAAGGTTATCCATAATATGGAGGCACCAGCAATAAATGGCTGAGTTCTGGCATATGTCTGGTTAACTATAAGACTGGGCAAAGAGCGGGATCAAGTATAGGGATGGTATGGCATGTTTATGGCAAACCAGAAGATTGACTAAAGAGCGGCAGCATCTTATTCCATATATGGATGTGTTTTGGCATATTTCTGTAAAGCCAAAACACTGCGCAAAGAGTGGGAATTTCTACCCAGAAGAAAACCCACTTCATTTTAAAAGCATGATCAACACAAATTTTGGGTGAATGTTGGCCTCCTTTTGGCCTCTCTTTGGGTCAGTTTTGGCTACTTTTTGGCAGGTGTATGGGGATTTGGGGCTTTTCTGGGACAATTATGGCTACATTTTTGAAGTCCGCAATTAGTTTTGGGTGAATTTTGGCTTCCTTCTGGTTTGATTTTGGCTTGCCTATTTTGGGCCATTTAGGGCCCATACATCCACCCAGAACTTTGCCAAAATGGCATGCTAGTTTTGGGCCAGATTTAAGCCATAATGATTTTGCTGTCTGGGTACTTGTTTAAACGTGGAGGGTGAATAGAAATATGGAGAACTGCAAGTGTGTTGCACAAATCAGAGTTCTTCAACACACAGCCCCACCCCTCAAGAATTTGAAAAGTCCTACTCGGTATTTCTTTCAGGGAAAGCTTGGATATGAGGTAAAGGTTTTTATCTGGGTGATTTCACTGGAAACATGACATGGTTTTTCAGAATCGCAAGTAAGTAATGAAAGTTCCTGCGATGAAAGAGGTTGATGTGATATTTATGTTTTTTATTGAATTGGTGCTGAATGTTTGTTGCAAACAATTTGGTTCTCTTTCGGGTAATAAAAAAAGATCTCAAGGACTTCAGCAAAGAGTGCATATCATGTTAGCAATTCACAAAAACACTTAAATTCCATTTAGAAGTATTTCAATGTGAAATCTGAAATAATATACTCAGAATGCCATACTCCGTTCAGCATCCTAGCAGATATGACGAGGGAAGTCAAATGCTATATTACGATCATTCTGGCAACTTTTTACTAAATCAAAAGGGTGCTGTGTTTTGGCATTTGTGTCTTTGCTTAATCCTGGTCCCTGAATTACACAATCAGCTTAATTCACACATTATTTTTTTTCAATTTTCCAAAGTATGATGTTTGTTTGGTGCATAGTGTGTCAAATGGACAAATGAAACTTGCATGCCTTACAAAGTCGAGCAAGAGTAAAACTTAATAAGGGTTGAAGTCAAATTGAAAAATTTGACATTTTTTGGGGGTGTTTGGTGGCCTTTATAAACCAGCAAACTGGGGAACAGCAGGGAATATAAGAGAAGAAGGGAAAAAAACATTGATGTTGTTCTTTGATGGACCAGCTAAGACTCCCCATGCTGGGCTGTTTAAATACACACCATTAAAGCTTCCCTGACATCACTGAAATCACATTTATTCCTTACATAGTATAAAAAAATGTCAAGCTATTTTATCAGTTCATATTGCTATTCTGCAGCAAACAAGTTCAATCAGGTTTGGGTATGTGGACAGAAAGTTGTTGAACAAAGAAGTTGGTGATCTTTTGACTGAGGCCTATATGTAATTCAACCAGTCTAATAAAATGGTGGCAAGAAGAAATGATAAACATGCAACAGCAACTGCACCTCACATTTATGTACGATTCATATACTACATTACAGCCATACTAGCCATATTGTATTTATTTTTACAGTGGACTCCTTTTTTATGTGATGACATTTGCATAAAAAATAAATAGTAAGTAAATAAGTAAGTAAGTAAATTTTATTTATAGAGCACTTTTCTCAGACAGAGTCACAAAGTGCTTTATCAATTCAAATCAGAATCAAATTAAGTTTACAGAGACCCAACAGAATCCTTCAGGAGCAAACACTTGTGATTGGTGACAGTGGCGAGGAAAAACTTCCCTTTAACAGGCAGAAACCTCGAGCAGACCCAGACTCCTGAAGGATGGCTGTCTGCCTTGACCAGTTGGGGTTAAAGAGAGAGAGAGAGAGAGAGAGAGAGAGTAAAGGAGGAGAAAAGAGAGAGCAATAGAGATATAGAGAGACTGGGGGGGGGGGGGGGGGGATGACACATGGAGTACGTTATGATGAATACATAGAGTGTAATCAGTTTGTGGTGGCCCTGGGTCAGGTGGGAGACTAAAAAGCCTTTTTGAACAGGAGGGTTTTGAGGTGTTTCTTAAAGCTCTCTACAGAGTCCATGGACAGTAGGTGTAGAGGCAGGTCATTCCATAGACGTGGTGCTACAGCTTTAAAAGACCTGTCACTGCGTGTGCTAAAACAGGTGCGTGGAACCATCAGCAGGTGCTGTCCTGAAGACCTCAAGCTACGAGTCGAGCTGTAGGGCTGGATCAGAGAAGCAATGTATGCAGGGGCCTGGCCATGTAGGGCCCGGAAATGAATAACCCAGTAAAAAACCCAACAAATATGAATGAATGAATGAATGATCTACCTGTTTTTTTTAAAATGGGACAGTTCGTATTAATGAACATTTACACATAAATACAAGAGATTATAGCTATATGGGCGATCTCCATCTTGAGTTCCATTGGCAGGTAAAAAAAAAAAAAATGCTTACAAATAACATAATACCATAACTGAAGAAAGACATACAAAAAGACAAAAAACAAGCAACAGCACATAGTGCAAACAAACAGGCAAAAACAGGGACCAAGGCAAGCTACCAAGCAAAAACCGATTAAGGTCTACGCATGATTATATTATTAATATCCCATATGAATTACTTTCTAAATTGTAGGTCGTCTAATTTCATAAATGCTCCGCCATATTGCATTAATCTACTAATATTCTGGAAAAGTAAAGTTAAAGAACCAAATGATAAATAGCACACAACAATATATAACATGAATGAATGTTCTTTAATGCTTTTTAGTAATGCTGATGATGGATAATTTAGCCGACATAGGTGGTGGTATTTGTATTTAAAAGGCTCAAATATTCTTTCGGAGGTTCCAGATACAGTTTTCTTTTTAACTCTCTGGACAAAAATGCCTCATAGGTGGTAAATCTCCCAGCAAAGATAGGATCAACAAAACTTGTTGCTGTTGATGTTGCTGTGCGTTACACTCAATAAAGCAGTGCTGTACTCAATAAAGACCACAAGTGCACTCCGTCATTCATTGTTGACAAATGTAACCGTGTGGGAGATAAGACTGACCTCTGTAGACGTTTCATTTAGGATCAGCCAACTGTTAAGGCAGCTGCTAGGGTGAAAGCACCACAATGTTGAATTGAATGAATTGTCACTGGATCTTGAGGAGTATATGAAAGGGGGGGGGGGGTTTCACTGCAGGTTTTAGGAATGAGCAAAACGAAAAACCAGTTAAATCTTTTTTTTTTTCTTTTTTTTTTTTTTTTTTTGAGAAACCAGGCAATTTGATCGGTACAATTCTTTATTGTCATTGTAAAAACAACACAACGAGATAGTAGTTCAAACATCTTTCAGGCAGATGTAGCAAGACAAAAGCTAAATTTAAGTGCAACTCCAAAATGTAATGTAATGTATGAAAGCATGCTGTGCAATAGAAATCTCATGCACTCTCAGTCCTACAGTAAGAGAACTACAACTGAGTGTTCAGTACATGTTCCCTTTTCCACTTTTTACGGGCATTTACAACAAATCCGATCAGCCCACCTGTACTCTTCAGCACTTGTGTGACTCACCTTTCCTTGGCTCTCTATGAGATTCTTACTGTGTCTGCGTCTCTGTGCTGTCACGCAAGTCTAAATGCTTTATTCACCCCGTTTCTTGCTAGCTAGACCTGCTAAGGCATTGCTTTTACGCACAACGGGGGGATTATGTACATTCGGTTAAAGTCTAAATGCAAGTGCAGTTAGTAGTAAAAGTATATCCAGCTATTCCTATAGAGGAGTTTGTGCCTTTTAATATGTATACAATACCATCTGTCATTGACTCTATGCAGCTAGTAAATTTTTTACACATTGCTAAAGCTACTGTCAGTCAAATGAATAAAGAATTAAATCAAAACCAAAGGAGTCGTCATATTGGAGCACCTAATGGAACCTAAGAGGGCCCTTTAGAGTGTCAGCATGGACCGGCTATAAAAATAAACTGTACCTCCAGTCAATTTCACTGTGCGGGATATGGAAACACAAAGCCCTCCAAACTGCTCTGATTACTAATGGAGCCTCATAATTTCAAATTCTCTGTCCTCTCACTTCGGAGAATAGAACAGAAAGTCAGTGGATACAATTCTGTTTTTACTTGGTTTTAATAATGCATGAAAGCGAATAGATTCATTTTCCCCCTCTGTTCAATATTTAAGTGCACAAGGCTACCACTCATCCTCAGTGAATCTGTGCTGCTTATGCTACAATGAGTAGGTTTCTCGCCGTTGCCTTTCTGACACCATCTGAGGCAGAGGGGTAATATTATATAGATTCCCTGGTAAAAAGGAATGTATATATTAAGGAGTACTAGGCCGGTGATAATTTCCTCAAGACACGCTATTGAGGATCAGCCGGGGGGAGTATTAAGGAAAGGCACGGTGAGGCTGCTGAACCGAACCCCATTACAGCTGGATCAAGTCTCTCCCTACACTACTCTGTGGCTTCTCTGTCTACAATATCTAAGTTATCTAATATTTGACTCCATATGCCTGCCCTATCTGCCCTGTCTGTTCCAATGCTTGTTTAATAAAAAAAAAAGCAGTGCACACAGACAGATTTTTTTTTTTCTCTCTCTCTTTTAGCACATTCGGTGATGAAATGTTTCTTACTCACACACGGCAAGAAAGCGAGAACTTATACCAGCTCCATTTAAACATTTTAGCTATAAATGAAAATCGACTGTGCATTTTCACCCATTTTAGTAGACTTTTTATATGCTTTTCCTCTTTTAAGTCACCTTAAAAAATAGGTTTTCAACCCCTGTAAGACTTTTATTTTACAGAACGTGTGCAGTCAATACTGTATCTCACAGAGTAGAGAAATATGGAGTAGTAGCTAAGTAACCTATTTCAATAAAACTACACAGATATGTTAAAATGTGTTTATGAAAATCCTCATGTGGACTGAAATGGTTATGTTCAGTGGCTGGCTGAGTCCCATGGAGGTAATATGTTATGACGCCTGTCAGTATAACCGCCTATGGTAGAGTGAATATATGTAGATACTATAGGAGTGATGGGAAAAAGGCAAAAATATACAGGAAATAATGGACATTACATAAATGAGCAGGCCTGAGCTATATAAGATTAAACTTCAAATTTTTGTTGTATCCTCCTTTTTTGTATTTATTAATTTCTTTTCTCCTTTGGATTCTTGTGAGTGACTTGGCTGTTTTGAAAAAGAATAAAAATATTAAATTAACAAAAAAAAAAAGAAGAAGACAGAACACTTTCAGCATTTGTGTTACTTCAGTGGTGGAGAGAGATTTGGATTGGAAAGTTATAGTATTCTAAAAAGCAATGATGGCTGGTCCATGGGGGAGCACTTAAAATTGTATGGAGACGAGCTGTTTCAACATATTAGTTTTAGAAAAAATGCCTCTGGAATAAAAAAAAAAAATTAATAATAAATTTAAAAAAAGGGAAAAAAATTATGATATGATACTCATCCTGCGACCTGTCTTTCATGTCAGCATTTATTTAAGTTGTTTTAACTATATTTAACTTCTGTGTGAATATCTTCACTTCCTGGTCATGGAGTGCTTGATAAACAAGTGTGTAAATAGCTCCCATAGTTGTTATTGGAGGATTAAACATTCATCTGGTCAGATCAGAACAGTTTTTCTTGTCTTGTTCTCATGTGATTTGCTGGGTTGCCAAGTCACCTCAAGTGAGATACAAACACTTGCAGGACCACAGATTGAACATAAAGCTCACAATTAACCTGCTCCAGATGTCATAGGTAACACAAATTAGTCCTGTTCAGCCTGTTACGCCAATGTTTAGTCTCCTCCACCTCTGTTTTTTACACATGGCGTTTAGTTTAACAGCATATGAGGTCAAATGTGACTTGGTTATTCCACGAGGATAGATTTTATTTTAAGTCATATTTAGCACCACTGCGTAGAAGAGCAGCTAAAACTGATTGTGTTGGAACCAAATGGAAAATGCACATAAATAAAGGATGCAGTGATATTAAACTGTACTTTGACTTGTATGTCTTTGCAGTATAGTGATGAAAGTGTAGAGGTCAGCCAAATATGCATGTCCCGAGTGACTAAAGTTATATTTTTATTGGATTTGAAACCAAGAATAAACAGTTGTACGCCAAAGTTTTTTATATTGATGAAATGACCTGATTTTTTACTTTAACCTACATAAAAGAAATCTGAGAAAAACACACAATTTACTAATAAAATATCACTATTTAATTGTGTCCCTCAGTTTCGTTCAACCCTGTAACAGAACACCAATTCCCCCCTTTTTAAAGATAATGGTTCAGTCCAACTTCCTCAGCACCCAGGAAGTGACATCACTCAAGTCTTCTCCAACTGACGCTGTAAAGAGAGGTAGGTGTTAACATGCTTTCTTTCCTATATTTCATTGTTTTTATTGTCAGACTGGCATTGTCAAGCTCACCTGTTCAACCCCGTTATGTGTATGAATGATATTTAATATTGTTTTGGAAAAATCAAATGATAATGTTGGTAAAATATATTACATTCTTGTTTTCCTCATGCCACGTGGTGTCCCATATCCCAGCTAATGGAGATTTGTGGCTACTTTCAGCTAAAATCATCAACCCCGTAACGTTCAACCCTGTAACAAAATGGCACCGAATTCAGAGAATCACCCTGTCATTGCTCGCATTCAGGCTGCAACACATTTAAGAAAATGCTCTATGAGAAAGAATTTAGGGCAAATAATGAGTTAAAATAATGAAAAGCACAGTCTGATTTGAATTAGTTGACTGTAGTGCTTGTAGAGTTGGAAGATAATTACTTTTTTTTTTTTAAGTGTTATGGACAATTCACAGTTCTTATCAATTGTTTCCAAGTGACATAAACTGAAACAGCTATTTTCCTTCATTAGAAGTAAATGTTGAATATGACTGAGAAACGCATTCACAGTTAATGTATTGCAGGAGTCAGCCAGGGTGCATTTTAGATTTTTGTTGAGCCAGAAGAGTTTCTATTGTATGCAATTAAATGTTTTTTTCATGATTTCCAAAAACTGATTGCAAGCATGATTTAGAGCAAAAGCAGTTCTGCAACAGTAAAGGTGGGCTGAGGATCATCAGTGTCAATAAATGCACTCACAACTACCAAAACCACCACCACAATGAACCAGCACTATGTATCCACAGACTGTATCACTCACCCAATAAACTATATAGCTCATTGGTTCCTTATCTGTATTATAGAATGAGCTTTGTCCCTACTTATGCTTGAAAAAAAAGTCTATCTATCTATCTATCTACACTAAAAACAAAAAGTTAAGGATATTTTTAATTTTTGGGCTATTTTTTTCAGTTGGGATTCTTGCACAGCGCTTTTTACTTTTTGTGTGTGAATTGAATTGAAACACATTTGTTAATGACCAGACATAGTTTTATGTCTTGGACACGGAACCAGGAAAACTACAGCGAAAGTAACGTTTCATTGTGATTCTTTTCAGGATTCTGATTGGTTAAGGGTAGGGGTGGGAATCTTTTATTATCTCACGATTCAATTTGATTAAATTTTTGGGGCTATGATTCGATTCAAAATCGATTTTCGATTTGATTTGATTTGATTCTTAATGATTTCTGCTTCAATCTACAGGTGTGCAAAGGATCTTCATGATCTACTCCAGTCTGCTTTGCAAGACAGAAGGATAAATGCAGACATTAAAATGTCTTTTTCACATTTATCAAGTTTTAAACATTTATCCATGCTTGGCAGGGAGTTTAGTGAGGCACAGCAGTGTCGTTGGTTTGCTGCTGGTGGCTGACTGTGTGTCCTTAAGCTCTGGGTGTTGCCTACTGACAGACTGAGCTCATGAAATCATGTTGTGTGTGACGCCAGTTTATTGCATTTGGCGTGCTATACGTACACATTTTCATCCTTTCGCGTGTTATTTAATGCCATTTGATGGCATATCAATGCGCTAGCCGCTCATCGCACTAGCTGCTAATCGCTAACCACTAACCCCATAGCTAACCCTACCTCCTCCATTAGTTTCCTCTTTGTCTTGGTGCTTACTGCGCATGCGTATGTTCCAGAACCTGCTACGTGATGACGTCAGGACGTTCTGGGTACAAAACAGAGGCAGACTGCTGGCGGATTAGTTTTATTTTTTAAAATTGATTTTGGGACACTTTAAATCAATTCTGAATCGTAGTAAATGAGAATCGCGATTTTCATATGAATCGATTTTTTGGCACACCCCTAGTTAATGGTACTCAATCGTCCCACTACACTGCCATCTACAGGCCTGGCATGCTCTTGGCGGTATACATATACAGGGCCATTTAAACGCAGACTTTTCCGAAAACGATCACATCTGCAAAACGTTTTTTTTTTTTTAAATGGAGAGTGGGAAATCTCAAAAATACTGGGCTACATATAAACATAGCCAGAGTCAAAAGGAAACCACATGTTAACTGACTCTAAAGTTGTTGCAGATTTCTCTGGTCTTGGAGGTATCTGGACTGGACCATCAATCAGCAGAAACATTGACTGTATGTGCTCAGACCAATCTAGGACTTTTTTATCAGAAATGGAGACTGTGTGCTCTGAACCAAAGACCATAAACTATCCTTGAAGTGACATTTGTGTCTGTAACTGCTACAATTCTAATTTGCATTTTCCATACAGTGCCAAGCGTTACTTATTTGTGGCTGTACAATGAAAATTGCTGTTATTATGGCTGAAATATTACACATTTTTAGTTCTCTTGGCTGGCTTATCACGAGACACTGAAAAATTTGCTTTTTATACCCAAGGAGATAAAATAAGAGAATGGTCCGTATTACACACATTTTCTAAATAGGTTTAACTTTATCAAATTATTTCCTCAGTGAAAGCCCAGTCAGTCATTGTGACACACTGTTAGCAGCTAAAACGCTAATCCTTCAGCTACGAGTGCTTGTATAACACAGAAACAAAGTGCCCTGTGAATAGACGTCGCTACCAGGACAATGAGACAGTTTGACCTTCTGCATGTAAGGATGAATTTTGTCACAGAGCAGGTCTTCGTTGGAGAAACACAGCGTCGCCTTGACAGTGTCCCCTTACTTTAACATTTATTTGCTAATGGTATGTTTGCTGGGAACGACTGCTATCAAAGTTGGTATTTAAGGGAGAGGTGAGCTTTAAGAAAACCACCCACCAGCGGCCGATCTGACCTTTCCCTACTCTGCAAGGGATGGCAATATATCAAATTATTGTCAGCATCTATTACATTTTGTCATTTTGTGCAGTCAGCAAAGCAAGAAAAAGACAGTATAGATGTAGACTTCCTTAGGTTGGGGAAACTTTTTTCAGTATAAATGCCAAGGAGCTTAATTTAATTTATGGCCCTGTAGGTTTTATTCTTTTTCTATTGTTTTAGTAATCAATTGTGTAAAGATTCAGTTTTAACACCTTTAGCTCTTGTTTCACTGGTTAATCCAAATGTTACTGTATTTGGGGCCTATTTAACCCATAAAGACCCAGTGCTACTTTTGTGTTTGCTCCCAAATAAATTCTCTCAATTTAACCTTTCTTTAGTGACTTATCACCATTTATCATAATATTATTCTCTCCATTTTGCGTTTTTTTCAGTGAAAATCAGGTATTTTTCTATATTTACTTTATGGATCATGTACTTTAATCATCATGCTGTGATGACATAAGGGTTATCATACCAAAAACAGAAAATGTGAGAAAAAGTGACTTTTTCAGTAAAAGCTATCATTAACTGAACCCAGTGTCTCCATCCACTGTCATTGATCCAACTCCATGGGTTTTACTGGTGAATCAATGTTGTAGAAGATGATAGTGTTTCCATGGTAACCACGAAGCCTCTGACCATCCAAATGGGTCATATCTGATGACCATGAAAAGACGACAATCAGTATTTTACACTAATTATTTACATATACTGATAGGACTAGTGGCTCTAAGGTTATTAAATATTTTTGATCAGTAGATGCTTTTGGCCACTGGTGTACATTTGAGTCTTTATGGGTTAAAAAACACAACACAAAGCGTAAGTAAAACAATGTATGACTTTGAGTGAGTATTAATAGGTATCCTAGTAATTTTTCATCCCATTAAAACATTTATTAGAGGCATGCACAGAACCTTGTGACAGGAGTTGAAGACCTCAAGAACACATTTTCAAATAATGTTTTTTTATTTATTTATTTATTTACTGTACAAGTATGAGTGAATTAAAGAGGTATTACTAATTTGCTGGTTGTCATATTTCATTTTCAGTCGACAATAATGAAGAGCAAACGAAATTAATTGATTGTATCATATTAAATTAGATTTAGTCGTATTACGTGCAACTGAAAACAATGTCAGAGTAATTTTTTTTATGACTGTGTTTTTACAATTAATTCATTATAGCAATTTGTTGACTTGACAATTCATAGAAATGTGGAATTAATGTTTTAATTACAAGTTACAAAAAAAAAAAAAAAAACTAATGCAAACTTAAGGCAATTAGACTGTGGAAGCTGAAAATGTCTAGTACAAGCTGACATTGATGTAAATAGGAAAAAAACAAAACAATGTTTGGATAATGGAGTTTTTTTCACATAGTTGCAGCTGGGAGTTATGTCTATTAAGAAGAAAATCAGATTTTGTTTGTTTGTTTGTTATTTCATTTATTTATTTATTTATTCCAACAGTCTGGTATTAGTTCCACATGATTTCACCAGTGTAACCACAATGGATCACTGTGCAACATCAATTTTTGGTAAAACGCTGAAATTAGAAGTGGCAGATGTAACACACACATGTTTTCTGCAGAGATTTAATCAAGAGAAGAAAAGTGCTGTCGTACAGTCTAAAAATGACAGATTCTGATTAGAATAAATCACATTAGTAGCAGTTTCCTGTATTGCTATGGGGGTAACTCTTGGGTCTTTACGGCTGACATGACCCATTGCAGGTTTTCTCCTCCAGTTGTTGATCTTATTAAGTCGCTGATCCAATGAGATAAGTGATGTCATTAGTTAACAGGATGACGATTACTTACTCAACCCTTTAATTTATACTCCGCATTATCTTGTATTTGCACACAGCAGAGCAAGTCGTTCCACCCTTCGAGTGGAAAACAGTGCTTTGACACATCCTTTTTTCATTCTGCAGCCACGACCTAGCCCTTTTCATTGTGTAATTCCTGTAATAAAAATGTGGCCTGTGTTGTTTGAGACTGAAAGATTGGAAACTAAGCTTGTGTGAGGATTTGAAAATCTATGTCTTTTCAGAGTTAGAGATTGTAGAACAGGAGAAATTGGGCCAAAACAAAAACCTCACAGGCAAGGTCACAAAGCATGAAGACGAACTTAAAAAAAAACAAACAAACAAACAAAAAAAAACAGAATATGGAAAAAGTACAGTTTTACAATAGTCCTACTAAGTCCCAAAGGTTGTACAGTACATGTTTTCAGGATTAATACTCGGGTCCTTCAGGCAGAGCCAACCCATGGTTTAGACGGTCTCCTAGTGTGCAAAACATCAGGGGGGGTGCTGCAAGACAAGTTTTATTTTTTAACATTTTTTTTTTTCTAACCATTTGTTTTGGGAGAGTGTCACTATGCACTAACAGGATTCTATCTATGCATGTACTCACCAAACTGGAGTCATATCTGGCAACTGCTTACAGTTGCATTATCAACAAAAACAGCCTTTTGAGCAGTTATGACATTTCTGCCACAACTTGTCTCAATAAAAACAAGAGAAAAAGACATGCATGCCAATGCCTTATTACCTTTCACAATAAAAGCCCTAAACACATATATCATGTAACTGAAATGAGCAAACTCAATAAAATATACCAGTGGCTACTGCCATAGTACTGTGGCACAAAATACAGGTTTTTCTATTGCCACTGAGCCAATCAAATGTGAACATTTGTACTACAGCCAGTCATGGATACTGTTACATGAACTCTTTAACCTCTTGTTGCCACAGTACTGTAGTGATATATGGCGTATACTTCAGTTCATTCTTTTGTACATTTTGCTACCACAGTACTGTGGCAATTGATGGAAGAAACGACAAATTAGAGATAGTATATAGTATAGAATAGAAATTATTGTTCTAAATACTCCATATGTTGTTTCATGGTGTTCTTTGCTCTGTGCAGTGAGGCTGGAGTAGGTGGGCGGAGCTATGTGTTAGATGCAGCAGTGTGCCATGTGACTTCTCAGTTCTGTGTCAGTTCAGTGTATTGAGTGCTGTGGTCCGAATTCTGCACTCTGCCCGTTGTCCCAGTGGCTGATTTATATAAATGTTGGATTTACCGGCGCCGCACACCCCCGCTTGCAACCCCCATTTGAAAATATTGCAAGAGAGAGAAAAAAAAAAAGCTACTTTGACCAGGAATTGAACCCAAGTCTTCAGTGATTCAGTCCAGTACATTACTGAGTTAGCTAAATCTCCACTGTTTCTCAGTCTGACCTATTTGCTATCTGATTGCCTTGGTACTTTTCAGGCTATAACAAGTTACCAGTCTAAACATGATATAATGAGGGGGCTGATTGGCTCTGTGGTAACAGACAATCTGATATTTTGTGCCACAGTACAGTGTCAGTAGCCACTTCAATAAAATATCTCACTCTATTATTAATCATTATTCATTCTAGTGAAATAGCTGAAAGGAATTTTAATGAGTTTATCTTAAAGAGGTTATATGTAGTATTTTCTACCATAAAATATATATAGTATGAATAAAGTGACCTAGCATTATCACTAGAGTGTTTAGAATAAAGAGCTCTTAAGTTAAACCAAAAACATTAACGTACTAGACTGTGAAGATATGAACTGAATTTATTTACACTGGTGGGTCAGAGGATGCATGTGACCAGAACGACTAAGAAAGCATTTTTACAGTCAAAGAAAGTGACATAGGGATAAAAGCTAGAAGCACTGTTGTTGTTTGCACCACTGGACACAGCACGAAATGAAAAGAATGGAGTTTGATGCTAAAATTGCAGTACACAGGTGAGTTTGATTATGAGGCTTATGAAGTTATTATCTTTGCTAAGTTGTCATTTCTTGATGGGTGCTTCTATGAAACTGGTCCCTAAAAACAGGACACGGGCTAAAAATTCAAACCAGACTAAACTGTGACAGTTCTGACCTTGTTTGGATGATGCCAAACAGATCTTTAGTGCAGCTACTGATAACACAAACTGTCCAGAAAACAGAGGTGATTTGGTGATTTAAGTGTGGCTGTTTTCTGTCTAAAAACAGAGCTAAGCTAACAGAGCTATGATGTAATAAATTCATACCATACCACAATACCATAATACAGATGTATGGAAATAATAAGCTTCATACTTTATTGAGTGAGTGATATAGTCTGTAGATACATAGCACTGATTCACTAGTGGTTTTGGTAGTCCTTTTGCATTCTGGCACAAGACTTTGCCCTGCTGGTAATAGTTTTGAATATCGATACTACATAGAACCCCTTTAAATCTGCTGGAAATCAGGGAGAAAAACTGCAGAATTTGGAAATACTTCGCCATTCTGAGAAACAAGTCCATACTGAGGGAAAAAAAAAAACACAACCTGATGCCATTCCATTCCATTATGGAAAAATAAAGCTATTTTCTGAGCTTGTTGGAAGCCACAGAGTACAACAGCAGAGTCACGTCCAGGTTACATCTGACAGACTACAATCAGCGACCGGTAATTACAGCCGTCAGTCATGTGTTTCACCCTCCTACCTGTCTGAAAACACCTGTAATTAGTCAAAATGTGGCAGAGTGAGGGAGATTTTCTACAGGCCAAAAGCACAGGCAATGATGCTGAAGTATCATTTACTATTGGAATAGAATAGAATACAATAGAATACAATAGAATAGAATAGGGTGGAGTACAATAGAATAGAGTAGAATAGAGTAGAGTAGAGTAGAGTAGAGTAGAGTAGAGTAGAGTAGGGTAGGGTAGGGCAGGGCAGAGTAGAGTAGAGTAAGGTAGGGTAGAGTAGAGTAGACTAAGGTAGAGTAGGGTAGGGTAGGGTAAGGTAGAGTAGAGTAGAGTAGAGTAGAGTAGAGTATACTAAGGTAGAGTAGGGTAGGGTAAGGTAGAGTAGAGTAGAGTACAGTAGAGTAGAGTAGAGTACAGTAGAGTAGAGTAGAGCAGAGCAGAGTAAGGTAGGGTAGGGTAGAGTAGGGCAGAATAGAGTAGAGTAGAGTAGAGCAGAGTAAGGTAGGGTAGGGTAGAGTAGAGTAGGGTAGAGTAGAGTAGGGTTGGGTAGAGTAGAGTAGAGTAGAGTAGAGTAGAGTAGGGTAGGGTAGAGCAGAGTAAGGTAGAGTAGGGTAGAGTAGGGTAAGGTAGAATAGAGTAAGGTAGAGTAGAGTAGAGTAGAGTAGAGTAGGGTAGAGCAGAGGTAGAGTAGGGTAGGGTAGAGTAGGGTAGAGTAGGGAGTAGAGTAGAGTAGGGTAGGGTAGAATAGAATAGAATAGAATAGAATAGAATAGAATAGAATAGAATAGAATAGAATAGAATGCCCTTTATTGTCATTATATGGAACGTACAACAAGATTGGAGAATTACAATATGTTGAAGTACAAATCTGGAATTTTTGCCACTAAAACTGTCAAATACTGCAGCTTTAATAAAAGGGACACGGCAAATGAACTGTTATGTTATGTAATACATTACACATTTCTCTGAATTTCAATGCTGTTGGAAACATTTGCCATTAAGTATGTACACAAGTAGCCAAACTATATAACATGGGCTTAGTTTTAGATGTCTTCAGTCCACCTCATACTGAATCCACAGATCTGTCCATCACACAGTGTCATCAATGTCTTTTTTTTTTATTTTTTAACTGGGTGTGAGTATGTAGGCTGTCACATACATGTACATTATCTGGAATGTAGAATGTATCATATTTTCTAATGAGTTCCATATCAATTTACCTGTTGATCACACTGCACTAAATGCATTATTAACCCTTTCATGCATGAATTATGAGAACCTTAATCAAGATTTTTTTTTTCCTGAGTGTTTTTAGTCCTCTTTAGGCATGAAAAAAACCCAGTGTGATTGAATTTTTTTTTTTTTTTTAAATCAACCTGTTTTTCATGGAGTTACAAAAATGTCCACTCAGCTACACCATGAATTTTGTTCTTGAAGCAAAGAAACATGTATTTAAAACCCAATATCATGAAGTGATATGAAAACAGTGAAATGAAACCATGTTTAATGCAGCTAATCTGATGTTTTCTCACATTTTAACATATTCTAATACTAGTTATTACTCACTTCATGGAGATAATAGGCAAAAAATAAATATTAACAATTGATTTCCACTCAAGAACCAACCAAGAACAGCAAAGTTACAGTAATGGTATGAATTGCAGTTTATGAGATGATGCATAAGTGTCCACTGTGTTGGTTGATATGGAACTAAAACAATAAAAACCATGAATATACAAGAGTAAAGCTGTAGAGTAACTGTCCACTGTAGTGACCACTATGCATGAAAGGGTTAATGTGCCAGGGGTTGACGGGGGCCAACCTTACAGGGTGGGGAAGCAAAATTTACAATATTTTGAGGCAGGGATTGAAAGACAGCGTATGACCAATTAGTTTATTGAAAGTCATGAGAATTTATTTGCCACAAGAAAATTTACATCATAGAAAATGTTTTTATTCTATGTGTCCTCCTTCTTTCTCAATAACTGCCTTCACACGCTTCCTGAAACTTGTGCAAGTGTTCCTCAAATATTCGGGTGACAACTTCTCCCATTCTTCTTTAATAGTATCTTCCAGACTTTCTCGTAATAGTTTTGCTCATAGTCATTCTCTTCCTTACATTATAAACAGTCTTCACCTATTTTTGAAATCTCCTTTGGTGTGACGAGTGCATTCAGCAAATCACACACTCTTTGACGTTTGCTTTCCTGATTACTCATATGGGCAAAAGTTTCTGAAAAGGTATGGATAATCGTGTTAGGTATGATTATGACATCAATGTATGTTTGGTTTCAAAACAATTGACGTAGTGCCTGCTGAGAAAAAACAACTAAATGTTCATTGTAAATTTTGCTTCCCCACACTGTACAGTTTGGATTTCTATATTAAACATGAGCGAAAAGGCGTAGGCTGAAGCAACAGCTTATTTATTCATTCATTCATTTTCTGAACCCGCTTTATCCTCACTAGGGTCACGGAGGTCGCTGGAGCCTATCCCAACTACTTATGGGTGAAGGCGAGGTACACTCTGGACATGTCACCAGTTCATCGCAGGGCTGACATATAGAGACAAACAATCCCTCTCACATTCACACCTATGGGCAATTTAGATTAACCAATTAACCTATCAGTGCATGTCTTTGGATGGTGGGAGGAAGTCGGAGTACCCGCAGAGAACCCACGCAGACACGGGGAGAACAGCTTATTTATGCCTACCCTATTTACAAGAAGGAAGTTGCAGAAACAAAACAAGATAACAACATGGGACAGTTTTAAACAATAATATAAATAAAATAAATGATATTATCTAAACAAAATCTAAGAATCATACCGATAAGTGGCTTACTTTATCCTAATATTTTATATTTACTGAATACCTTAGTTTTAAACATCCTTTTAAATGATTGTTATTGGTGGTTATTACATCAAAAACCGAGAAAACTGAAGAAAAAAGGACTGTTTCAACAAAATATATCATTAACTGATCATAAACCAAGTGTGTCCATCCACTCTTATTTGTCAAACTCCATGGACGTTACTGGTAAATCAGTGTTGTGTAATAGTATCTTCCAGACTTCCAGACTTTCTCGTAATAGTTTTGCTCATAGTCATTCTCTTCTTTACATTATAAACAGTCTTTATGGACACTCCAACTATTTTTGAAATCTCCTTTGGTGTGACGAGTGCATTCAGCAAATCACACACTCTTTGACGTTTGCTTTCCTGATTACTCATATGGGCAAAAGTTTCTGAAAAGGTATGGATAATAGTGTTAGGTATGATTATGACATCAATATATGTTTGGTTTCAAAACAATTGACGTAGTGCCTTCTGAGAAAAAACAACTAAATGTTCATTGTAAATTTTGCTTCCCCACCCTGTACATTGAGGCCATTGGTTTTCACACAGGTCTAGAGCATTTACATCCAGGGACAATCACACTAATGTCCTTCAAACTTTTCACGTTTTCATCTTTGCACTTATCTCAATTATTCCCCAAAGATCACAAAGCATTACCTTTAATTGGTGGAAGATATCTTTGGGCCAGTGGGCTCCCATGACGTTTCTGTAGGGCAGTCATCATCATCATCATCATCATCATCATCATTGTTGTTATGGGACTGTTGTTCTGCCTAAGTGACTCCATTTGGCCAATTAGCCCTTGCCAGGAAGTGCTTCTCTATTACTTTCTCCCCCTGTGCTCTAATGCAACAATGTCAGGCGGAGGCATTTGTTAGCTAATTATACTACCGTGACATTCAACCGCATGACTGTGTTTAGAGTGACAAAACCTCATAAAACATGTAGTGGAATAAGAGGCGACAGTTGTGATGGATTAAGGCAGAAAGGGAGAGGGAAAGACAGTGAGAGGACTGAGCGCATTTGCCCTTGGCTCCATGCGGCAGTTTTTACAATAACAATTAGAGTGTGTTAGATAAAAAAGCTAATGATCAGGTCTGTCATATTTGCATATGCAAAGAGCAGTGGGCTGATTGCTTGCATGAAACGGCACTTAGAGTACGTAATTAGAGAAGTCTGGCGGTGGTGATGTCGACAGCCAGAACAGTGGAGAGATTCCCTCTTAATGAGGCTTGTCACGGTACGCTCTGCCTCGAATGTCTGCTCCGTGATCTGACACACACACACACACACACACACACACACACACACACACACACACACACACACGAGTACACATAGATACACACACATAAACTCATACCTTAACCCCTGTCTACAGTCTGTAACCTAGTTCGGTAAACATTTTACAACTCATCAGGAACTCCAACAAAGAAACACACTCGCAAAGACACTCTGTAAACGAAACTGATCACATGTGTATAGAATAAATACTTATACATAAACTGTATTTAACCATCTGGTCTGATCTGGATTAATTATAGGACACACTAATATGAAAAGGCGCTCCTTAAACATCTGTCACTATCTTGCTGTCTCGTGTTAGGAAAAATATCACCTCCACCCCCTGTTTTTTGTGTATTTATGAAAAAAATAAAATAACTAATTTTCACATTCTCTTCACAGTTTGTATTAGTGCCTTTCCCCATTACAGGCTTGTTTTTTTGGTTTGTTCATCATGGTAGCCAATACTTCTTTTTATTCCATGCAAAACAAAGACTAAAAACCTTCTGTGCAGTGGAACATTTATTTGATGAAAAAAAAAAGATACTAGACATTGTGCATGATGCTGTGGGCACTCAATACTTAATGGCTTTATGCACAAAAACATAAGTATTCACATTTATAACTCCCTTCATGCATTCTGTACCGTGTTATATCTCAGGGTTTCTGACATTTTGTGAATACGCACAACTCCAGTTCCTGTATAGTTATCATTTATAGATGCCACATTGCATTTTTATCAGGTTTGGGCATAAGCTAACCTTGCTCTGCTTTCATCCTATTGGTTTTGCTAACCCAGGCTTTAACCACCAACAACATATACACTGACAGGAGCTACTATATATAGTTCTATTTGTCAAAAGCTAAAGACAAAGTAGTCTCAATTTTCTTTATTAAGCACTACCCTCTTTGCAAAACCACACCACTGACTATCAAAAATGTGTTATCTTGAAACCCCCCCCCCCCCAAAAAAAAAAAACCCTTGAGCGCAAAATCATGCATAAATAGAAATCCTGCAACCTGAATGACCATATATATTTTATGCCAGTTTTTCGTACATTCTGAAATGGCCCATTGCAGCTTTCCTGACTGCAGAAGATGGGCAGATAAGGTTAACAATGTTCACAATCACTGTTGAATTCATTTTAAGCTGTGACAATGGTGTGGATAGGGTTTGGTTGGGTTTTAAGCACAAAAAGAACTTGGTTTGGTTTGGGAAAATATAATTACTTCACCTAAAATAAGCGGTGCCAGCCACAACAAACTCCGCCCCTTGCACGTATTGTATCTTATTTTGGCATCGATCCAGCTGATGTCATCATGTCTATGCGTATGATGATGTCAGCATATCAATCGCCTCTATGTAAGTGCCAAGTTTGAAGTAAATTGAAACTAAATTGATGTTTTTATAAACATTTGAAATTTTGCCCATTATAAGTAAATGGGGAAAAAAAATTCATAAAAAACTGGAACTTTGACCTACTTTTCCCAAAATGTAATGAGATCTAGTCTGGGTCACTGGCAATCTATAAACCCAATTTGGTATGAATTCAAGCAATAGTTTTGCTGCTAGAGTGTTAACAAGCAAAGAAACAAACCAAAAACAATACCCCTTGCCTCCCCTTTGGGGGGCGGGGTAATACATCTTTTTTTTAGTTATTGCATCATTATCAGTGTTACACAAGTAAAACCATGGTCACCGCTGAAAGTAACAATGCTGGAATGGGAGATTCAATCTAAGATGAGACACACTAGCAAAACTGATGTCTCCCAGATGTTGCTCAATTTTTGCTACTTATTTTATAGCATAAAACTATGATTAGCTGCTGCCTAGAGTCCTTATGGGTTGAAATAATTAAAAAAAAACAACAAAAAAAACAAAAAAACCTTCTAAGAGCTTTTCTTTCCAATAAGACAGAACAGAAAACCAAGCAAACTGTTGATTCTGAAGAAAAACTACAGCCAACATTCAATAAAAACAATGTTGTATCATTATGTTCGTAGAAAAGTAGATTTTAGATCAATCAGTGTATGAATTACTACATACATATGCCTTTCTACTGCTCTGACTTCTATACCCTCAGCTATTTGCTTTAACTGTACTTGTGATTCACCTACCCCTTATAATCACTCTGTGGAACACAGGTAGTCACGATGACTGATGAGCCATGCAAAGGGTCTGACTTTGACACAACAACCAATCAAACCAAAGCTATGCTCCTTATCAACCTACTTCCCCCCAAGCTGAACGAAGTAGTTGAAGTTGAATGCTTAGCTAAATATTTTCCTAGGACTTGTAAGATTAATGCAATGCTGTCATGTTTCCATTCTTCAATCTGAAAAGAGTATGTGACAAAACTAAAATCAACAAGACTTACACACCATTAGCAGACCTGTCTTCATGTCGCTTCAGAACAAAAAATGGCAGTAGCTGAAAAAACAAAAGAGAAAATTTAATACAGTAATCTTAAGGGAAAGAGGAAGTTCACTTGTGCATGCAGATATGCTAATAACAACAGAAATGTCTTTTATTATCAGTATGTGGTATGAGAATACAGGTGAGTTTGTTAAATATCCTCATTATAAAATACTGATTTTGCATCTTGTTCCTTAATACTATTATTATTGTGGTCACAGCTGACTGACCCTTCTTAAGTGAAATAAAATAGGTAACTGATATGTTGATTTTCAGCCATTTCACACATTAGAGTTACCTTAGAGCTGAAGAGAACATACACAGTTGCCATGCAATATTTTCTTCACCTGTATAAAAAGAGCCTCTTTGATGTTGATTTTTTTTTTTACTGTTTTTCTGATTTCTTTTTTGTAAAAATTAATCTTTTAAACTCAGCACAGGTGGAAAATGTGTGAGAGAGCAGATCTCCCCAAATGTGATGCACAAGATAACATAACATGTAAAAGAGTTGCACGAAATAAGTCAAAACATCAGATCAGTTTATAATATTCACTGAATATTGTCATATGGAAATGTTGTGCTTTAATGGCCAATGCCATTACATAACGCAATCTCCTACAGTGCAGAGATGAGTTGAAATACTATAAATAATAAAGTATTTGCAAGCACATTTTATTTCTGTAGTTTTTAATGCAGTCCATCTTGTATGATCAAATCTAGGAAAGGGAACACTATCATCTATAAAGCATGTTGGGTCATGCATGTCCAGAAACATATATGTAGTCTAACACTGCAGTTATTATTTCTAATAATAAATTATTAACAACAATAACAGCAGAAAAGAAAATACATTTGCAAATTGGTGAATCTACCTTCTCATATTATGTAAAAGAAAACTAGATCAACGTTTAGTGTACAATATCGTATATAATGTGTTGTATTAAGCTCTGTACTTGATGTGGTTTAGATAAAATATGCGTTATGCACAGTGTTGTACAACAGTTAGAAAGGACATCATCTTATTAGCGAATATACAGTGTGTATCAGTAGTGTCATCAGCACATTCCACACTTGTATGTGAGATTTGTCACATAATAGTCATGATATGAATTTTAATGTTACTGGTACACTCTGTAATTCATTAAATATTGCAAAAACGTGTGGATGTTATGTTGTATCAGTGGCCTGCAGGCTCATTATGCCGTCAAACAAGGAAGAGAAAACAGAACGGAAAGTTCACCCCTTGGTTTAATATACCAGGAATCGTTTATGAACCACAGAAAATATGATGTCCAGAACTGTCATTACCAATTTCCTCTGTATTCATGCAATAACGTTGTGCTATGTCCCTTTGCCTAATTCCTTCACAGTTTTCGTAGAAACTAGAAAACTGTAAATTTGAGCACTGAACCATATACTGTGAGTAATTAGTGGACAGAGGAATCAGGATGTCAACCAATGACTTCTGAACTGATGTTTTGGCTGTTGGTGTATTGACTTTTTAAGAGTCAAAAGTAACCATTTATAGACATAAGGGGCAGAGCTTCATGGGTATGGGGGGTCAGGGTGGTCTTTTATGCTAGTTTACATGGTAACATGCAAAGTTCCTCACGCACCACAATTACAGTGAAGCTGGTTGTAAGGATACAGTTTATTTTAATAAATGAGGAGAAGGTCAGAATGTTTGACTCAGCAAGCCGTCATACACACCTGTCAATCAAAGCATTCAATGTCCATCAGTGGTATTACACTTACAGATACTTTGACGTTGCCCTTATTTTAGAGCCAAAGTTCATGCCCTTTGCACTGAACCCGTATTAAACATGTGTAATTTTTGCACTTTCAGACACTAGTCATGCTGTTCCCTCAAATGTTAGTATACTCTATTAGTTTTACTCAGTTTTAAAATATAAAAACAGCCCTACAAAAATATAGGGCTTTTTAAAAAGTACTGTTTTTCATTCACATGTCCTGACATGATGAATGATAAAGTATCCTTGTATCTAAATACAAACTGCCTAAATGGTGCATTTTATCCAAATCCCTACAATGGAATTTTGGAAAATTATTAAAGGAGCCTTTAGGAAGAGGAGTATAAAGATATAAACAGGAATGTTCTCAGGAACCAAAACAAAGCTACAAATGTGAAGGTCTCTCTGAAACTGAATTAGACAATATATAGCGCACTGACCTGTGGGGATCCACAGGTTCTATATATGGTAGTTTTTATGCTGTTGTATATTAGTGCATGTTGTACCACATTTGTCCAGCAGTCACCACCAAAGTGTTCTGGGTATAGCAACGTGATTGTATGGCTAATGTATTCCAAAATGACTAATATCTCCCAAAATATTGGTCCTATCAACTTGATGTTTTCGGTAGTGTGTTCCTTGACCAAAAATACATAAGTATGCCAAACTGCAGCAGTCAGCTCTGTACGGATTTTGTGTGAAAACCAAGACACACATACACGCACACACACAGAGGCCACTTAGCTTTTATAATATAGATACTTGCTTTCATCCAAACCAAATAAAACCACCCTGTGCACTTCTAGCATGTTCAGCAACATTTAATGAATGTAATTTGTTTTAACTGTTCCCCAGTATACAACATACATTTGTTCAGTGTCCACAAGTGGAAAAAAAAAAAAAGAATGCCAAAAATTGTCCTCTTAATACTGCATTAATATGTGTCAAGAGTTGTCATTCTGAGTGAAGCAAACTGCAAACTCTCATCACTCAAAATCAAACAGAGCAAGGCTTTAATATAAAAGGGAAAGAGTTTGGCAGAAAGTTCTACGGATAAGAATACAATCTGTGAATTTTATTGAGATGGTCTTCAAACAAAATTAAAAAAAACTGAGTGCTTCTCTTGTAAATTTTACACACAAGCTTGAATCCAAGGGAATATACATTTCAAAGATCCAGCTTTATATGTGAGAACAGAATTGAAAAGACATTGATTAAAACCAAACCAAAAAGAAGAGGAAAAAAGAGGAAAAACTCTTGCGTCAATATGTAATAAAGACTACATCATTATGTGCTACAGACCCTAACTGACCCCCACTCAACGATGTTATTCATCCTTTAATGGGAGAAAATTCCCTGATGAAATATTTGATCACATGTCTTTTACCCCATGTGGTTCACATGATTGCATGGCCATTTGGGCTGACTGGACAACATCAAACACTGCTCAAGTTTTCATTGTAGTGAGGTTAAAACAGAGCAAAGAGGTCCTGAATTAAATGAGCTGATTATACAGACTACAATCAAGTGCATAAAATGTGAGCAAATTATAAAATAATGAATAAAGAAGACACAACTAGAACCACAAATTATGGACCAACTACACAGTTATGCTTGATTATTTATGAGCAAAATAAGAATATCATACTCCTAAATGACTGAGCAGCTCAATCACATGGTGAAATTGAAATTATTCTATCTGTATTTAGATGTACATTCATTTGTGGTTATTGATATTCTGATAAACAATGAAATGTGTTGTATAAATTTAACATTACATATCAATTTGTTTTATTTCTTTCAGTGACATGGGCAATTCCACCCTGTTTTATTAAAATAGGTCTGAAAGTCAATACTTAAATCTAGCATTGGCACCATGTTTTCTATGTCAACTGAGTTATGTTATGTGAGTCATCAGCGGTTCAAAGAAAAGCTTATGTTTTCTGAGAGGTATTTGTTAAAATTTCCAAATGACTATTTATTTTTATCCCTACAGAACTGTATTGTTTTTACTTCATCTGTACTCAGTTTATCTGCAACGCCTGCTTTCATCTCTTTATACACCATACTGTGATATTGTTCAGAAAGGTGCCATATGAAATAAGGTAATTGTTGTTATTATAACACTTCAGTTCCCATAGCATCTCCAGTGGCCCTCCTTATCAACATTAGATTACACTTTGTCTGAGCAACCTAAATTTAAGAGTCTTACAGTGGATAATTACTGCAGTGACATTATGTTTCAGCTGCAACATCTATAAATCTAACTGATGTAGTGAGTAGCTTCTCATTTCTTAAACAACCATCAGTTTACAGAGAGTGTACAGATTAGACTGTGTTTAAATGTAAAACGGTCCTATGGTCTGATGAGTCCAAACTGACCCTGTTCCAGAGTGATGGGATCAGGGTAAGAGGTGATGTGAACAAAGTGATTGCCCATCAGGCCTAGTGCCTACAGTACAAGCCTGTGGGGGCAGTGTTATGATCTGGGGTTGGTGCAGTTGGTCAGGTCTAGGTTCACAACATTATGGGCCGGATCTACCAAGATTAAAATTTGCGTGTACTAATTTACCTGTGCAATCAAGAATTTTGCGTGTGGGGTTGAACTATGGTTTGCGGGTGATTTATTAAGAGTCAGAGCAGGTGCAAATGTGTTGGAGACATGCCTATTTAAATGAGGGTTTTGCATGTTTTTTGTTGGTTTGCAGCATAGCAAGTTTGGAGAGACAAAAGCGCAAAGCTAATTTCGAGCCTGTAGAACTAGAGGTGTTGGTAGATGAAACAAATAAACACTTAAATGAGCTACAGCAAAGAAGCCTGGTTTGGTCTCATTCAAGTAGTCCTGAGTGTGTGGAAACGTAATAAACCTGGCCATCCAGTGCGACATGGCTTTTAGGACTTCAGACAGCATATCTGAGAAGCAGGATGGGGAGATCGCACCTGTAATAGCTACCGTCCGCTGGAATGACCCAGATGAAAAAAAATGTAAACTTGCCGGGAGTTTTGTCATTGCAGGTATTGCGTGACTCCTTCTCATGGCTGATTCCAAATCTGCTCTGACTTCCTCCTACAGCTCCAAAATGACAAGCCCTGTTAGGCCATGGCTCAGATGGTAGAGCGGGTCGTCCAATAACCGAAGGGTTGGCGGTTCGAATCCTGCTCTGTCCATGTGTCATTGTGTCCTTGGGCAAGACACTTCACCCCCCTTGCCTCCAGTGCTGCTACTCACACTGGTGTATGAATGTTCGGTGGTGGTCGGAGGGGCCGTAGGTGTGGACTGGCAGCCATGTTTCCCTCAGTCTTCCCCAGGACAGCTGTGGCTACAAATGTAGTTTACCACCACCAGAGGGAGAATGTGAGAGCAAATGAATAATGGATCCTCTGTACGTGCTTTGAGTATGCGTTCATAGAAAAGCGCTAAATAAATATAATCCACCATTATTATTATTAATGAATGTTTCCTCATTCATTCCAACAATGTTCACACGAAGGTGAAAAATGCGTTCTCTGTGTCTTGTTTCATCATTTCAATGTCTCCTTCTCGCGACAGTAAACCACAGCCATGTGCGCAATTACACATACAAACCGTTTGCACCTTCCTTTGAGACATGTTAAATATAGACGCAGTCTCTATGAGCGAAATTGCTTTGATAAATCACTTTGCGTGTGCTAGATTCATATATACATTTAGTCCTTACAGCACATGCACAATTACATGTAAACGCCTCATATTGCATGTGCATTGTGGCAAACATGCTAACTGGATGCAGAAACGCTATTCTGAATGACGCAACTCTTAGTGCGCACTGTTAGTAAATCAGTTTGTTCATGTTTGTTTTTATACACGCAAACCTTTAGTAGATCTGACCCCATATGTCCAAAAAATTAGGTCAGCTGAACCTGAAAATACTGAATGACCAGGTTTGAAAGATGACTGGATTTTGTCTTTGCTGATGATACAGACATATTCCAAGATGACAACACCAGGATTCATGTGGCTCAAATCGTGAACATGTAGTGCAAGGAGCATGGGGCATCATTTTCACATGGATTGGCCGCCACAGAGACCAGACTTGAACCCTACTGAGAAACTTTGGGATGTGATGGAGGAGACTTTACATAGTGGTTCTACTTTCCCATCATCAATACAAGATCTTGGCAAGAAATGTATACAACCAAAGATAATCCAACAGGATAATGTTGGACTTATTTTTAGCCAGGCAGTATATGTTGGCGGAACTTTCCCTAAATCCGTCCACTACAGTTCTGTCAATTGCCTGTAGCCTACAATTATCCATATCTGTTTTATAACTCGTGTCATTGCTGTTGATGACACGTGAAATTTGTTCAGTTCATCCTTGAGTCAAAGAGACTTTTCAAGGCATTTACTGGTTATTACTTTTATAAGAACAGGAAAACATAGAGGTCACTTGGACCTCAACATTTGGCCACTAAAATCTTTTCAGTTCATCCTTGAGTCCAAATGAATGTTTGTACCAAATTCTGTGAAATCCATCAAGATACTGCATTTTAGGCCCTTGGAGGACAGACTATAGACAAAACTAGAAACCATTTAAAAATAATTTTCAACTGGTAGGGTTAAGGTTGACCATGAGTGTCAGGAGTGAGCCATAGCTCTAAATATTGCACATATTGCAATATCTAAAAAACTTTTATGACAGAATCAATCACTTAATAATAATTCAAACAATAAAACTGCATTTTTAAACATATGCATGAAAAGGAAATTGCTATGATACTCAAGGAAGCACATTCCCGCAGCAAATTTTTACTTTCTCTAAAAACACTGAGACTGGCGTGTGAAAAGACAATTTACCACCAATCTGCTATCTGTGAATATTAAACTTGACACAATGTCAGACTCAAATGAATAAATGAGAGTTTGGTCAAAATGAAGCCGACATAAAAGAAAAAAAGGCATAAAATCCCACTGAAATGCACTGTCATAATTAAAGTCTTTGAAACTGTATTCCTTAAATTGTTTTTTCTGCTGCTTGTATAAATTGAATTCAAGCTGCTCAAGAATAAAAGAGAGAAAACACTGAAGATTTTTGAGACCCTGATACAGGATCATGTCTGGGTTCCTACACTTTAACCACCAGAAACCTGCTTTTCTCTTTACCTCTAGTCTCCATTTAACATGACAAACAGACGTTCTTCATAGGGAAGGGAGAGTTAATCTGTTAATCTCTTTGCTGAAGCAAACAGAGGGTGAAAAAGACAGACGCATTGATTTCCACAAAGCTGATGAGATGCTCTCTAGTTCTCGTCTAGTTATTTTTTATTTTTTTTCCTGGAGCTGCAGCATAGGGAGCCGAGAAAGGATCCAAATGAGGCATCTTAATACACCGAGAGACAGAGATATGGAGGTGCACAGTGAGAGAGATAGATTGAAGAGAGAAAGGGGAGATAAATGGTTGTAAAAGAGACAGAGGGAGACGGATGGAGAGAAGGGAGAATAAATGGGAGAGAGAGATGGATGGACGGAGGAAGGGAGTGCAAAGGGTGGGAGAGACAGATTGATAAAGGTAAAGGGAAGGAGAAATCGATCTTGTGGCAAAAATATGCCCCCCAGAGGATAAAGCTCCAAGAATACCATTGGTTTTCTTTGCTTACAGGAGGAACTATTCCTGTGGTGTGAAACACGTTGGACCCTAATGGGTTTTGAAGGTCAAGCACTAGCCAAGTTTTGCTTGGATTTTTCTAAATTACGTAAACAAAAGTCAAGCAATCTTCTCTTGTCATGTTGTATTTTTTTCCTGTTCCTACATTCACGACAGGTGGAAGCTACATCTATCTGCTGTGGCTGTGAATGTTAATGACTCCCTGTTAATCTTAGCTCACTTTTCTTTCTGTTTAATACGGCACATTCTGGTGCAGGAACACATGACTAAACACAGAAAAAGAGAGGTAACTTTTAGAAGGTATTTTATACATCTAAACTCAACCAAATGTCATAGTCAAAGCAGCACGGATCACCATGAGAGGTCATTCTGCAAGGTGATGGTAAATCCCCTACTTTGCTGTAACGTTAGTTGAACTCTTGGTCAAGCAGTATCCTATGTTTTTCACTTTTTTTGTCCTGTGGAAGGAATGGCAAGTTTTGATACAAGATAAATCCCACCTCTTCAGATCATCATTCGAAAACTGACCACCCGTTTAACCTCCTCCACTCTCACCTACCTTCCTTTGTGTGTTTTTCTTTTGTCAGTATTTGTCTCTGTATTTGTTCTTCCATTACCATTTAGTATTAACTTCGTATCTGTTTACCCGTTGGATGTATGTTTGTCGCTTGGTTGTTTATTGTAAAGCGTCTTTGAGTACTTAGAAAAGTGCTATATAAAACTGATGTATTATTATTATTATTATTATTATTATATTTATCATTATTATTATTATTATTATTATTATTAAATAAAAAGAACTTTGTGAGGCTAATGATGTTCATTTTGTCTTCTGTTAATATAATTATACTTTTCTTTTTTTCTTTTGTTCAGACAAGGTATAGTTTTTTAGATGTTACCTGCTTGACAGTTTCGACTGTGACTCCAGTCTTCCTCATAAGCTTCATCCGACGTGCTGCTGACGTGTCATTTATCAGCTGGTCAGCTCGATGGACCAATCAGAGCCCATCGAGCTGACCGCGCCTCCTCCGCCTTGGCTGGTCTCTAGAGGAGGGAATCCCAGGTGTGCAAAAGGGTGTACGCCCTCTCGTCCCAGTTGATGATGCCACTCGCCCGCTTCCTGATCTCTATTTCCTCGTTGATCCAACGATTGAGTGTGTTTGTCTCAGATGTTATTATTGTGCTCATATGCCAGTCCACGATGTGGTTGTGTCTTCTGCAGAGATCTGTGATGGCTGATTTTAGGTGCTCCTGTTCTGCTTTGTCCTTTTGAGTCCATGTGAATCATCCTACTGTCTCCTTTTCGCATTCTTTTTGATGTTTTTTTTTCCTTGTGTTGAAAGATCGTCCTATTTCCCCGATGTAGGTTTTGTCACATGATTTGCATGGTATTTCGTAAATGACGTTGCATTTTTGGTCCGGTGCTATTTTGTCTTTTGGATGTATGAGTAATTGACGGAGTTTTGTGTATGGTTTTATGACAGTGTTGATGTGGTGAGAAATGAGAGACTTTTATTGCCATGAGTGTCAAGGTGTATCCAAATTGTGTTTCTTAAACTGAATCCTGTGTTTGGACAGAAAACATTGATATGAATGCCGCTATCAAGTCTCCCAAGATTAGATAGTAAACTTTCCATTAAGTCAAAGCTTCAGTTGGCAATTTTTTTTGGCACCACTGAGCAAAAATTCAATATTAACCTTGCAGCATATTGCAGTTAAATTGGTCCAAGAGGAAACTGGACTTCTGTACCTCATTTTGGTTCAGTTTGCAGGCTGTAGAAAATAAAACTCATAATGCTGTTTTCAGAGAGAGGGGATATAAAAATGGGTGACTGATAGCTGTAATGACAGATCGCTGTCAAGAATCAGTGTCTCTGCAGCACAGGAGCTGTCATCTTGTAATAGCTTGAAACAGTGCTGTATCATCCATGTTTCATCACAAACTATACACGCACTTTTCTCAATTACCAGCAACCTATAGTTAGTTTTATATGTAGCAATGTCGACCAACAAAATCTGTGCAGTTCAAATTTTCACTAAAAGATCATGTAAAGTTATTTTATTCAATTTGGCAGCCCCCCCTCCCCCTTTTGTGTATGTGTACATGTGAGTGCAGGTGTAGTGTTCTTGTTCTGACACACACATACTGAATATTATGTCACTTTTTTTATATTGTCATTGCTCTAATTTCAATAAAAAGAGTTAAAAAAAAAAAAAAAAATCAGTGCAGTTTGTCCAAAATGAATGTTTCTGTTCAATAAGACATCCATCTTGGCATGCAGTCTGTAATTAGGATAAAGAGGAGAAAGCTGCAGGTGGAGATTCACCTTTGCATTTTTAGTTCTGTAATATGGGCTTTTCACACATGACCCAGAAACGGTTTGAAACGAATGACTTTGTGTATCGTTTCTTCCGGTTTACTTGTCAACAATGGCTCAGGCCACATTGAAATGTCACTGCTGTGTTCCCCAATGTACATCAAATAAACAAAGGCAACTGATTCCCTTCACGATACCGCTGATGCTTCCCTGGTAATCCTCTTCCTAAAAATGCTGGTGTTCAGGACACCTATTGTGATTGGATTCTCAAGTTTGGCCCCTCGTCTCAATGAATTGCGACGACCCATTTCTTCTTCTCAACTAAATCTGAAGGAAAACCATGAAAACTTAAATATAGCTATAGTTGTTTATTTGATGTACATTGGGGTACACAGCAATGACACTTTGATGTGTGTTGAGCCGCATTATATAATAAATTCCCATTATGTAATAAAAGTTCAAAATGTAATAAGAATCTCAGGTCATCTTGTAATAAAGCTGCATTATGTAATAAACTGACGCATTTTGTAATAAACTACCTCAGCGCATTATGTAGTAAATTTTTTCGCATTATGTAGTAAGTTATTACAATTTAAGAAATTTATTACAAACTGCACTTGACGCATTTTTATTTTCAGGAAAATGTAATGTGCTAAATTAATCTTTAAACTGTGTGGTTAAAGTTCTGATTCCGTTACCTGTAGCTCCTGTGACTAATTTCTTCTAAATTGCTCTGAAATGATATTAATTTGGATTGTTACTACATAATGAACCATGTTATTACATTTTTTAAAATAAAAATGTGTCAAGTGCATTTTGTAATAAATTTCTCAAATTGTAATAACTTATTACATAATGTTAAAAAATTTACTACATAATGCATTGAGGTAGTTTATTACAAAATGCGTCAGTTTATTACATAATGTGGCTTTATTACAAGATGACGTGACATTCTTATTACATTTTGAACTTTTATTACATAATGGGAATTTATTACATAATGCGGCTCAACAATGTGGCCTCAGACACTGTTGACAAGTAAACCAGAGGAAGCATTACACAAACTCAGTCATTTCAAACTGTTTCCAGTTATGTGTGAAAAAACCCTATTTTGCCTATTGCAGGTTGCTCTATTGCCAGACTGTCGCTATAGGAAACAAAAAAAAAAAAAAAATACTGTGATGTATTTTGACACAATGCTAAAATAGTATGAATAGCCCATATCACCTCGGGACGGCTCAATGACAGAACAAATGTCCTGGAACTGCCCCTCAGTCCCTCAGGCCTGATCACCACTCAGCTACTCCATCAGGAAATATGCTTGGTGGCCTGGCAGATGCGACACCACAGCTGGTACTTTTTCTTTTTTTTAATGGAGTTAAATGTGAAAATACAGTGACTAACTCCATTTTTGAGGCAGTACACCACTACCACTAGACTAGACTTTGCCTCCATTTACACACAGCCACAGCCGTGTCTTCCTTTTGTCTTTCTCCTCGCTGTGAATGGCCTCGTAGGATTTCTATAAACTGAAAAGAATTAAAAAGCTCGATGTAAATCTGCAATGTTGAAACCTTTCATTTTTCTTCCTCTGTTTTACTTGCTCTCTTTATCTCTACCCCTTCTGGGGAGGAACTGCTCTCTACATACAGTACATAAACAGACAAAGATGGCATAGAGCGATACAACACTGCACACACACAACACGGCAAGTATCACTGTACAGTACAAAGGAGAGCCAGCACAAACACCCCCACAATATACAACTGATACACAATAGGCTACTCTTCACTACAGACACTATTTGTCACTTCCCATTTCACTGCAGCTCGGTTTAATCTTGGCCTAGGGTGCCGAATGTATTAAATCCAGCAGAATTTACTCTTACATGCTCTGCTCTCCTTTTCTCTGACACAAAGCAGAAGGGCAATTTTCATATGTGTAGGATGTGTAGGCGAGCCTCTCATTATGTATTTCACAACATGGGAAAAACAACACATAACTCATGAAAGTCAGCATACTTCCCAGTGTCACTGGCAGAAAATGCTGCATTTAATCTGAACATATTTTGCAAGGAGTGTTGTAAACTAACATCTTTACAAGGAGAGTCAGAACATTTCCTGTAAACTTGGCTATGCACAGCTTTCATTTGATGCATAAAAGATGCATAAAATAAGAAGATGGAAAACATGGAAATGTGGTGTTTTCCAGATGATGGAAGTCATAAACTCACTGTATCTTCTGCTGTTACAAAAAGAAACCATACAGTTACACATTAGACATTTTACTTCATTTTATATTTTGCTTACAAAATAAATTTGTCTATTTTCGCACATGTTTCTGGTGAAATTTCATCCACCCTTCCTGTCAGTGTTTTTTGGCATTAAGTCAGACGCAACATGCTATTATGATAGCATGAGTGACAGCTAGAGAAGCTAATAAACATAATTGTGCTGTATCTGCTGCTCTCAACACCAGGGGGTTTAAGGTGATGGAGAGTGTTGTCGGAGTGTTAGTTACCACCTTGGCTTTCAGCACACAAACTCACACTTTGAGGACACTATCAGCTCATTATCCTTACATATGCATGCATGCACGCACACACACACACACACACACACACACACACACACACTCTAACGGCACCTTCCCAAAGGAAGCAGTATACTGATAGTGTTGTACAGAGAACTAATGAGAACATTCTTCTAGTCCATAACCTTTACCTGGGAGAGTGTGTGCATTTGTGAGTGTGTGTGTGTGAGCATGTACATGTGTACGCGAATGTGCCCCTTACCAGTGCCCGATATCTTGGCAGGTGGAGAATAGGTTGTCATTCAGAAAGAAAAATAACAATAGGTGTTTACGATCTGTCAGAAAATTGAATCTGTATTGTTTTTTTTGTTTTTTAAAAAAAAAAGAAAGAAAAGAAAAAAATATTTTTTTTTGTACTGGGTCTGTAATGTGATTAATAATGTCACACCTCATCAAGTTCATCTATTTCAGCACTGTAATTAATGTCAGAATAATGCTGGTTGGTTCACATGTTATTTTCTGGTACAAACAGGTCTTTGAACGTCAAATTGTTCTTTGTGCTCACTCAGGATTGTTTTGTTATTTTCTCTTTTTTGTCACTCACATTTTATCCTTTTCTGTATGTGTAATATAGGAAAATAGTACAAACTTGATGTTGAAGTTAAGGGTAAGTGGCTTTATCCTGGTTGAACTTAATTTACCAGGAGCTCAGTCTGTTGATGAAGATACTTTGTGACTTCCAAAGACACATATTTAAGAGGAACTATTGCATTTGTAAGATATACATCTCTTTTCTAAATTTCCATTATGGAATGACGGGAAGAAATAAGTCAAAAAAGTGTAAATACACATATAACACACATTCTGGACAGAAGGTATGGATTATGTCTTTTTTTTTTTTTTTTTTTTTTTAGTCGATGGCTTGTAGATTCCACCACTATTATATCTATTTTGTTTGTTTTGGTTTGAGGACTTATTTGGAAATTCAACAGCATTTCCCGAGTCACTGCCAGTAAATCAAGAAAGCACTGCAAAGCAATGGCAAATTCATTCACTCAAAAGGACTGATGTTGATACCTGTGCGAAGGAGAAAATGGTCATCTGTCTCTGTCTCAAGCCAACTTCATCCACGTCTCTGGTCGACTACAAGGGATGAAGGTAAAATTGAAAATGCTACTGAAAACAGGGCCATTCATTTTTTTTTTTTTTTTTTTTCCTGTTCAACTGAAACTAAAATATTTCTTATCCTGTGGATTACTGCAACATAACACTGTGCATAACCATACAAGAAAAATAAATAGACTTTAAAATGACCAGAAAAGTGAGCCGAATTCACACTTAAAGGTGCTATATGTAGTATTTCTACTTTCAAATATTAAAAGATGACCTAAAAATATCATTATATTTAAAATAAAGAGCTCTAAAGTTCTGCTAAATATGCCAGTGTATTGGACTGTAAAGACATGAACTGAATATATTCACCCTGATGGAAAGTCAGATTTATATGACCACTAGAGGGAGTAGTGAGTCACACCAAGGGGCCTTTGAGCAAAGCATCAGAAAGTGATAAGATATGATGAGGACAACTAAGAAACAACTTTTAGCATCAAAAAAAGGGGGAAAAAGTGCTAAAAGATCAAAGCACCGGACACAGCTCTAAATGAAAATAATGGAGTTTGATACTGAAATTGCATTATTTTTTCTACAAGGCTGACTTTGATTGTGAGACTATAAAGGTATAAATTTATTATTATGTGATGAGTTTGAGTCTGAAGAAGAAAACCTGACGATACCATGAGACAGATGTGTGGAAACGATGAGCTTTATACTTTATGCAGTGAGTGATACAGTCTGTGAATACATATCATTGATTAGTGTGTTCACAAGTGTGTTCTGGTACGTGACTTCCCCTTACTATTGAGAATTTGGAATATCAATACTATATAGAACTCCTTTAACCCAGAAAGACCCAAAGAACCACCAGTGACTGAAATCATCTACTGATCTAAAATGTTTAATAACTGTTGAACCACTAATCTGATCAATACTTGGAAATAATTTAGGTAAAATGCAGTTTGTCGTCTTTTTATTGTCATCAGATATGACCCATTTGGGCGTTCAGAGGGTTTATAGAGAACATGGAATCATCTTCTACAACACTGATTTACCAGTGACGTTCATGGAGTTTGACAAATAACAGTGGATGGACACACTTGGTTTATGATCAGTTAATGATATATTTTGTTGAAACAGTCCTTTTTTCTTCAGTTTTCTCGGTTTTTGATGTAATAACCACCAATAACAATCATTTAAAAGGATGTTTAAAACTAAGGTATTCAGTAAATATAAAATATTAGGATAAAGTAAGCCACTTATCGGTATGATTCTTAGATTTTGTTTAGATAATATCATTTATTTTATTTATATTATTGTTTAAAACTGTCCCATGTTGTTATCTTGTTTTGTTTCTGCAACTTCCTTCTTGTAAATAGGGTAGGCATAAATAAGCTGTTCTCCCCGTGTCTGTGTGGGTTCTCTGCGGGTACTCCGACTTCCTCCCACCATCCAAAGACATGCACTGATAGGTTAATTGGTTAATCTAAATTGCCCATAGGTGTGAATGTGAGGGGGATTGTTTGTCTCTATATGTCAGCCCTGTGATGAACTGGTGACATGTCCAGAGTGTACCTCGCCTTCACCCATAAGTAGTTGGGATAGGCTCCAGCGACCTCCGTGACCCTAGTGAGGATAAAGCGGGTTCAGAAAATGAATGAATGAATAAATAAGCTGTTGCTTCAGCCTACGCCTTTTCGCTCATGTTTAATATAGAAATCCAAACTGTACAGTGTGGGGAAGCAAAATTTACAATGAACATTTAGTTGATTTTTCTCAGCAGGGACTACGTCAATTGTTTTGAAACCAAACATACATTGATGTCATAATCATACCTAACACTGTTATCCATACCTTTTCAGAAACTTTTGCCCATATGAGTAATCAGGAAAGCAAACGTCAAAGAGTGTGTGATTTGCTGAATGCACTCGTCACACCAAAGGAGATTTCAAAAATAGTTGGAGTGTCCATAAAGACTGTTTATAATGTAAAGAAGAGAATGACTATGAGCAAAACTATTACGAGAAAGTCTGGAAGATACTATTAAAGAAGAATGGGAGAAGTTGTCACCTGAATATTTGAGGAACACTTGCGCAAGTTTCAGGAAGCGTGTGAAGGCAGTTATTGAGAAAGAAGGAGGACACATAGAATAAAAACATTTTCTATTATGTAAATTTTCTTGTGGCAAATAAATTCTCATGACTTTCAATAAACTAATTGGTCATACACTGTCTTTCAATCCCTGCCTCAAAATATTGTAAAATTTTGCTTCCCCACCCTGTATCATGTTCTGTTAAATGGACGAATAAACTACTACTACTACTAACCTTTGTATTTACTCTGAGCTTTTATGAATATCTGCATGATTAGTAAATTAAATACAGGAAAATACATGATTTTCCCTTAAAAGTGCAAAATACAGAGCATAAAATTTCTAGAAATGGTGATAAATCACTTAAAGGTTAAAAATAGAGAAAACATCATTTTTAACTGCCATAAAAGTAGCACTGGGTCTTTATGGGTTAATGTGGTGTTTTTTATATACATATAGTATAGAGTATATATTTGTTGCCACCTTTTGTACCTTAACTTTTCAAAATTATCATCGTTATTTCCTGAACTGCCTACTGCACATCTATACTATCAGTTCATCATCCTGGGGAGTAACACGCTGCAAAGCCTATATGTTATATTCCTCCCTAAACCCACACCTATACCTCCCTACTGCAAAATAAAATCTTTATACCAGGCTGGCATGGGTGTTGTGAGAACTCCTACCATGAAAATAACACTCGGTACAATCTCTGAAAATTGTACACCATGCTCTATGCAAATGTTAATGTCATCTCTTCTTACAAAACTCCCTTTATAAACCATTTATGCTTTGAAATGCTATCTTATTGACTTGGTTATGTCATGCTAATCTTTAAAGTTGTGTTGGTGTTCCAGCAGGATCAGGTCAGTATTTTTTTTAACTGTAGGTGCCCAAGCTGTGCTGGCACCTCTTAATCCCTGTCATGGGATTTTATCTCTAGGCTGTGCTACCTCCACTCACAGCAGGAGAACTAACACATCATTTGTATGCTGCTGTGATTTGTCAGTTATTTAATTTGGAGGATCAACAGAACTGCCTTGTTGTAAAACAAATTTGGTGCTAAAGGAGGGCAGGATCAAGTGACTGGCAAGAAAGACAGAGTATAAATAATGTGAGAGCGACACAAATCCTTTACTTAATCGTTTTGCATAGAACACAACCCAAACATTGGACCTAACTGGAGCCACAGCTTTGCTTTTACTTGTGTGTTTCTAGCTTTGTAAGATCCAAGTTCAGCAGGGGGATTTTACCAATGATAATTGCCCAGTTTACAATTTATTAAAGATGTGTTATGGTATCAACTGTGTGGGAGACTTGCAGCATTTTTGACACAATTAATAAGCATGCCGAGGGGAAGCAATGGAGGGAACAAATGCAGGGGGAAAACATTAAAGTGGACCTCTCCTGTTGATTTGTGGAACTAAAATCTGCATAATTGGCCACTCTTTTTAACTGCCAGAGGATCTTTGAGTAAACTGTGGCTGTTGTATAACATGTTCACAGTCACACCAGGAAGAAAATCAGAAAATAACTCAAAAATAAACTGAACTGTTCAGTTTGAAAAGTGTTTAAGACACAAAAGCTTTCAAGTAATGCCACAGAGATTTAGCAATGCATGATTAAAAAACAACAACAACAACAACAACAAAAAACCTCTACGCTCACGCTATTTAAACACAAAGTTTGGGTCAAACTTGTGGCACTTTCCTCAGCATCGTGGTTTATGTGCATGTGTCTGATATTTTAAGAATTGTAAAGTAATGGGATACAGTTGACATTGATAAGTTGTTTTTTTTTTTTTTTTTAGTGTGTGAGAAACAAAGTGCAGTAGCATTCAAATAATGAAAATGACAACGAAACTGCAAAATGTTAAGGTTCTATTTTAACATACCACCTGTGGAGATGAATATACCCTCACTGTAAAATAAAGAAAATGCATATGTGAAAGGTAAAACCAGCCACTGACGTAACAATTGACCTTTCACGTTATTGGCCTGGTGATTTTATGAAATGCATAAAAAACATTGCTCATCTATACTTGGCAGACAGATTGAAGCAGACTCAAAGTGTGGTCTGTTATCTCAGTCGTTTTGAAATCAACTTGCTTCAACCCCAATTCACTGATCCCTGTGTTTTCATCCAAATCGTGTCCAGAGTGCAAGACACCTTCCATGACACAAACTAGAAGATCCACAATCCATTATTGATTTCACTCACAATTTTATGAAGACCCAAAAGCACCACAAATGATAGCGGTTTTGTCTTTATTGTCATTTGATGCCACTTTTTTTGTCATTTAACTGACTTTTACTACTGTAAGTTAAACATTCACTGTTAATGATGGTGAAGACCACTTCCAGGCTCTGCCCTTTTTTGTGGTTCTTCTCCCAGATGTGTGGGGTTTGTTCTTGGCCCATGCCCCATCCTTTCACCACATTTCATGACCATCCACCAGAATGATCACATGACATCCCTGGAAAAGGAAAAGCTTTGATGTGTGCCAAATTCTTGGTATGTTATTACTAACTTCAGTGTAGCTGTAACTATTAGATTCGTGCAACTTTGGGTATTAAGGCCAGAATGACATGTGAACCGACAAGAAAAAGTTAGAGCAATGATACAAAGCGCTGTGTTTTTCCCCTGGAGACAGACTATCTGTGTGTTTGCAGACAGTATGTTAGCAGGATTGTGGGTGTGACCACCTACTTGAAATTACACTTTAAACACAATGTGTTAATCCTAATGTTATGCAAATCTGTTCAAAACCCTTCTGTCAGGAATCATGATGTGTTTGAAGAATATAAGAGAGAATATACTACATTGTTACTTCATCACTGTTTGGCAGAAATTGTGATTTATGGAATACACATGAAAGAGATGTCTTTGACAACCTTCCTTTATTTCCATAATATTTCCAAAATCAGGAAACATCCCAGTGTCCCAAAGAGACAAAAACTACTCCATGCACTTGTTACTTACTTGGACAGGATGTCATAACAACTCTCAAATAATTCTCATGAGAAGTGATTGATAACAAGAGTCAGAAAGACAGAACACATTTCTGCACTATTAGCTTCTCCTCATTGCATCCCTGTGGAATCTAGAATACACACCTGATCAAAATTTTAAGACCAGCTGAAAAACTGTACGAAATTACATTGTGCACATTCGGATCTTAAGGAGGTTTTAAGTAGATTTTCAAAATGCAAAAAGAAGAAATGGGAGTGAGAAAAAAAAAATTGAAGTAAGCAATTTACTGAAAACAACCATTCAACTGAAATAGGCTGTTCATCAGCTGATCAAAAGTTTAAGACCACAGCCTTTAAAAGCCCAAATCTGTGCAAAAATGTGGATTCAATGTCATTTTCTGTCAGGTATTCACACTGTCATGACCTCCTGATGGCAAAGGCAAAAAAAAATTTCTCTCTTTGAACATGGTCAGACTGTTGAGCTGCATAAGCAAGGCTTCTCGCTACGCGCCATCGCTTCTGAGGTTGGACACTATATATATATATATATATATATATATATATATATATATATATATATATATATATGTATAGTTTGGGTTTTTGGTACTCATTTATTTTTTCACATTAAACCAAGAAGAAAATTTGGTGTCATTATTTGTTAATAATTTGTTAAAGGATAGTTTATTAATGTAAATATTTTCATGATTTAATGCTACGTTTTTCATGATTTATAGCCAATTTATTTACCGATTGATTGATTGATTTATATTGATTGATTTATTTTTCTACATTAAACTTTGAAGAAAATTTGGAGTCATTACTTACAGGTTATTATGCTTTTATTTTACATGAGATCATATTTGGGCTGAATATGGAACCTGAACTAAAAGAAATTTGACACCTTTGACTCTTAATAACTTTAGTATCATTTTTCCCCTTGCAAATACATACTGGAACATTTGGAAACTCGTTTTGGCCCACGGGCCGTATGTTTGACACCCCTGCTATAGCGCATCTATGAACAGGTCCATCCATCCCCAAATCCACAGGTTCTGTGGAAATAAGTAAATAAGTAATAAGTAAAGGCAGCAGAATGAAAAAGTTGAATAGAATTTAATTATAAAATAAAAACAATATTTAGATGCTACAAATTCTTTTTTTTTTTCTTCTTTTTTCAGTGTAACAGTGCTGTTATACTCTGTGACGTGAGTGGTTCTGTGTTCAAACTTGTCTAGTGTCTGACTGTGTCGTCAGTGTCTGTGCTATTTATTACTTTTCCTCACAGCTTTTCTTTTTCTTTTTCATTTCTTTTGACTCACCCCAACTGCCCCAACTCGCCGAGGCAGGTGGTTGTCTACCTGAAGCCCGGTTCTATCATCTTCCCTCTATGCTGTCGTCATGTGTTCACTCTGAGGTTTTCTTTTCTTTTTTTTGGTTTCTTCACCATATATTATTTTAAGACCTCAACCTTAATTTGAGAAGTGCCTTGAGACAGTGGTGTTTTATGAATGAAACTCAATGGAATCACTAGGAGAGGAAATCTGGGCCCTGTTTCCCGAAGCAGTGAACTCTCTGAGTCTGTCTGTTCCCTGAAGTGAGGGAAACTTGGGGTTTTCGGTTTCACAAAGTGAGTTCAGTGTATCTCTGAGTCAGTTACTACAGGAACTTACTGTGTGAACTTAACATGCTCACTGGCAGGTTTTCTTTTACAAACCCTGAGTTTCTGCATGTCTCCTCCCTCCTGCTGTCTGAAAGTGTTCTCTTATACCCAGCTTCATTCCCTCATTCACAGATAATATGACAGTGCACATCCAAAGCACAGATACATCCATGATCCACATATAGTCATTAGAGTTTAGGAATGGGAGTGTTTCAGCAGCTCTGGGGTTATAAATGGTCAGTTACTCTTGGAATATTATTAGTGGAATATTACATCAGCTCCACAGTGAGGTCAGTCACTTCTCTCAACAGCATAAAGTTAAACTCATGCTCATTTGATAGTGGTCACTTTACCTCTGGATTCAGACGGTTACGCAGATGGAGAAAGGTAACTGCTAAATTACTAACTGACTAGTATCTCTTTATAAAAACTGGCTGAATAATAAATAAAGTATTGGTGTCACTACTTTGTGCTGCAGTGAGTAATATGAACAGTGATCTCTGCACTCATGTTCACACATTACACCTCATAGTTTTATACTCAGCACTGAATAAAGTCTATGCATTTTCACTCATTCATTGTGTATATTTTCAGTGGATTTTGTATTTTATTTTATTTTATTTTATTTTACTGAATGCAATGTAAAGAGTCTATAGCCTATCGCTGCCTTCTGTTGCATCTTAGTTCTGTTAATGTCAGGTTTAAAAGAGACACAATCCACTAAGGAAATACATTGTAAAAGAAGAATGAATGGCCAAAGTTAAAGAAGTTATTAATATATTTTTTTTCACTCAACTATGCTATTTTTTTTCATCTGTAGCTGCTGGGTTTTTGACACAAATGTACATATACTGTGGTCTAACAAATGCATGCATGTACAGTACTGTGTTTAACTCAATGTGAACAGACTTGAGTTGATTGAACTAACCCTGATCAACTATTCTGAAACCTAAAACTCAGAGTTTCCCATCTCAGGGTTTAGGTCTGTGTTAACCGCTGAGCTTATTAACCTGCTTTCTGAAACAGATCTTAACTGAATTATATTTTCCTGACTCTCAAGATGTGTTACTAAAGTTGTAATCAATGCAACCCCCCCCCCCCCAAAAAAAAAAAAATACTACTCATCATTAGGGGGGTGTATTGGCAAGAATCTGACAATATGATACAGATCATAATACAATATATCATGATATATCATGATACTGTTAAAAAAGCAATTTTTTGTTTGTTGTTGTTTTTTTTTTTTTAAGATTATTTCCTGGAAGAATTGAATTACACCAGAAATATGTACAAATACTAAACACATTTTTATTTGATCAGAACAGGATCTACTGCTATATCACACAATTTTTTCTAATTCTCCTAATTTCCAAAGGAACTAAAATCTGCCACTCTCAGATAATGAAAAACACGTTTAGGATGCTTCAAATAACCATTATTTAATAAAACAGTGTTAAATAATAATACATAAAATATAAACAAAAAAGAAAACCAAACCTCCACCATGTCTGCATTTGAATAAATACCTAAAAATATCGATAGTTATTTTTTAATATCGATACAGTATCGTGAAATTAAATATCACAATATATTGCAGAACTGATATTTTCTTACACCCCTATCTGTCATACCTATGTGTAAAAGAAGTCGAGGGAAGAATGAAAATGTTGACCTGGTACTGAAACTTGAGGTTAATATTTTTAGAAACATAAACTTTCATATGGTTTGTTTCTATGGTACTGATTGAAGAGCCATCTGATATCTATAAACACAGCAAAAAAACAAATTAGTATCTAAAAAAAACAAACTTATTTACCACCCGTACTGAATAGGCAATCAGTGGGAGCCACAGTTAAAAAGGGTTGAAATGTCATGAGACCACAATTATACAAATCTGCACAGCAATTGTAAAACATGGATATAACAAATGGAGATGTGGAGAAATTCAACTGAAACAAGAGGGTGAAAGAGAAGTATATTTATCTAATGTCAGCGTGTATTTGTCTTTGTCGGGGGTGGTCAGGGTCATCTCTGTACAAATTGCCTAGTTTTCATGTTCTCACCATCAGATTTGCTTAGTGTTTTCCTGGCTTGTTTTATTTTATTGCTACTGAGTCGACAAAGTTTACATAAATCCTTTGTCTGTCCTAAAAAAGTAGAGTTCAGCCTGATAAAGTTTGTGCGTTCCTTTTATACAGGGTGACACAAAAAAACGGGAACTTTTTAACAATCCAATAAAACCAAGAGTGATGGAAGAAAAATAGTTTATTCATAGTAATTGAAACCTTAAAACATGCCATTTAAGAAACAATGATGGAATTTTCTTTTTTTTTTTTAAATTACAGGGTGACCCAAAAAAAACGGGAATTTTTGAAGTGCGTATTGGCAGACATGAGCAAGTGGCAGCAAGAGACAGTGACCTTGAGCAAGTAAACACACCCCCATTTTAGTAACCACTGGCGGCTGTGCGAGAATTGTTCGGTAACCGTGTGATCTCAAGATTCGGTAACGTTCCCTGGCCCCCTAGATCGCCAGATTTGTCCGTTTGTGATTTTTTCTTGTGGGGCTATCTCAAGAGTAAAGTGTACACGACTCGACCAAGAACTCTGGATGAGTTAAAACAGAGAATTCAGGATGAAATTCACAGTATCCCAGCTGAGATGTTGCAGCGGTCAATGAGGAATCTCAACAGCAGATTTCAAGAATGCATTCGTACAGGAGGACGCCATCTACAGGAAGTAATTTTTAAAAAATGAAAATTCCATCATTGTTTCTTAAACGGCATGTTTTAAGGTTTCAATTACTATGAATAAAATATTTTTCTTCCATCACTCTTGGTTTTATTGGATTGTTAAAAAGTTCCGGTTTTTTTGTGTCACCCTGTGTGTGTGTATATATATATATATATATATATATATATATATATATATATATATATATATATATATATATATATATGTATGTATATATATATATATATATATATATATATATATGTGTGTGTGTGTGTGTGTGTGTGTGTGTGTGTATATATATATTTATAGTCTTGATTTTCCATTTTAATGAACATACAATCATAAACACAACTGTATAACATGCCAAACAAACAAAAAACCCCTTCTAACCCTCTCCTACCACCCTCAATAAGTTCTATGGTGAATAAAACAAAATATTGATAATAATATCAGTATGTCCATTACATATTGAGTGTACACACATTTCAGTGAACATTAATAGAACATTAATATGCATACAGTGACATATATCCAATGCATCATAAGTCCATACGTTGGTCATCCTCTTCATTTCTATTTCACAATACTAATACTTGTGCATTCCTTTTAATAATGATAGTTAAAGTACTTTCTGATTTAACTCTACTATTAACAGCTACTGATCACTGAACAATTATACATAAATAAGCAAAATAAAATGAGACCGAAATAGATGTGTAATGGTTATGAACATACAATCACGCTGCATTTACTCATTTTTGCAAATTTCCCCACTGTGGGCCTAATAAAATCTTATCTTATTTTGAATATTTTGAGGGTTTACGCCAGAAAAAAAAAAATAGAAAAAACTATTCTATTACTATACAAATGTAAATGACATTTGTCTTTTTTGATTTTTATTTTATAATTTAGTTTTCAAGTTATTGCTGTGTATTACATTGATACACAAACCTAAAATACAACACAACCTTTTCTCCTGCTTCAGATAATAATCCTACAAAAAACACTTCTTAGAATAAATGTATGTATGTATCAAAAGAGTAATTAATGGAGCTTTCTGAAGGCAGTGGGCTCCATACATTTAGATGATCTGTTTAGCTACAGGCTACGTCACACATGGAGGACGTGGTAATTGATAGTAGTGATGTTGACAGTTCCTTTAGATGGTGAAATGGGACTCTATTGAAGAAGTCAATCCATGTAAATTCTAGCCACTACAGCTGTAAGAGACAGGCAATGTTTTACGCTGCAGTGACCAGTCAAATAACTGTTCTGAATATAGGAATATAGGGGCTGCAAAGAATCAGCTATTTTTTTATGGTCCACTGCACCTCTTTACACGTGTCGGAATGATAATAATAATAATATAAATGATACCTAAACATGGTGTTACTGCACAAGCTAAAAGCCATTTAACTGTGAGAGAGTTCGAGATAGAGGGAGGAGTTATGGAGCTTAATGACAGTAGTGAGGAAGGTTGTCTGTGCAGTGAAACACTTCATGTCCGTTAGTCTACAGCTAACTGTGCCTCTTTGTTCAATCACAATGCTGTTGAAGAATGATTTACATTATCTCTAAAAGACCGAAGTCTAGACAAGCTACTCCACACTGCCACAGTTCATATAAGTGTCAAGTTCCTCTAATACAGGGTTTCTCAACCTTTTCTGAACCACACCCCACTAACGGCATCATGAGCCAACTGGCACCCCCCCCCCATGCCCGAAAAAAAATCATGGGATCAGGGTGGGGGTGGGGGTTTCTAAAAGTAACACAACAAACCTATAAGAGGATGTGGTCGGTTATATAGCTCTGTAGATAAAGCTGTGAGAAAGTGAAAGTGAGCACCAGGGGTGGGTGGTTGGGGTGCTAGACAACATGCCCCCCCCCCCACACACACACACACACACACACACTCACACTCACACTCACAGACCTCAATGTGTGAGCAGAGAGTATGTGCTGAATTATTTATAATGATGTGATGTACAACAATAGTTGCTAACGCATCCTCACGCACACACAACACTGTCACCCCCCCATGTGCTTGCACCCCCCTGGTTGAGAACCACTGCTCAGATACATACGCTTCTATGATGGCCCTTGTATGGTTCATATAGAAACTTATATTTAGGATGAACTGGTGAGGTGAGTGGGGCCTGTCCAGTCTGTCTGTGTGATGTGCGTCAAACCAACATGTCCTTACTTACAGCTTGTCACATGCCTGGTCAGGGTGTCATATTGTGATGCGCAGGGTACCAGTAGAGTGTCATTTTCGAACATCTGACAGACACCTAGACAATGCTGTGCTGCTATTTTCATGCAAAAACATATGCATACGTTTGCAGACTACAGTATATGCACACTGGTCTCAAAAATTGCAGCCATTGAGAATAAAACTTAGCTCAGTGTAGCTTTAAAAACAAACCAGTAAGATATTAATAATGTATTCAAAGGATTACTGTGGATTTCTTTAATGTATAATATTTATTTTATAACTTGACAGTAACAAAAAGTAACATGCACTAAAAAGCATCAATAGGCTACAGACTTCTGGGAATGCATGAGGCAACTTTTTAACTTTTTAATCATCTTCATTTTGACACCATCTTATTAAACCTGAACACATCAGCAGCATGTAGCCTATGGGTGAACTTAAACATATCGACACAAACCACACTTGCTTACCTTTAAATATTCACATCATCCTATAGGTATAACACAACTGTATTTTCCCTCAGTGCAACTCTACACATCATACAAGATTTGATTCATTGATCATGTGTCTGCAGTACCTGTGAACATAGTGTTCTTTTATTACTTTATTCATACACATTCACTGTGTATTTATTGAAACTTTTCTTGCAGATGGGCTGTCCTGATGACCTGACAGCTGTCTGAATGTGCATGTCACACTGTTGGCCTATAAATATATCCACTCATAACAAAGAATAAAAAAAATGGACAGATTTTATTCAGCTCAATTTTTAAGGAGAATTTCTTTAAGGAGATGCCATCAGCCATCTGGTAATTACTTACACAACTCCAATCCAACAGCATTTATCGTTTTTTCCTGGCATCTCTCTAAATCCAGAGAAGTGAAAATCAGCATCTGCCTGACGATGCAGACTGCAGTATCTGAATACGCCACGAAACACAAGTGACTGACCATCAGAGACTTTAAGACTTCTGCTGCATGTTTATGTTTTATTTTATTGGTGTATTTAATAGGGACCATGCAAATTTATGAACATTGTTGTATATGAAATACACCCATGTAAATCTGCCAGAATTAGTAAAAATAATTACTTTTCATCTGCAGTCCCTAGGCAGGTGACAGAACAAGACATAAAACAGCCAACATTGATACAGTGCTCGTTCACTATAAATTAAAAAAATTTTAAAAAATACACATAATGATGACATAGACATCATTAAAACAAACAAGTAAACAAAAAACAAACAGACATAGGATGATCACAGGGGCATTAGCCTGTTCATTCACCTCTATATTTACATCCAATTTAACACAGAAAGTGTATGGGTGATGAAATGCATGTCAATTAAAAGTGAGTGCATCTCACTTTGTATGTAGATGCATCTGCCCTTTGGATACACACTATCATATCATCTGGAGCAGCCAATCAGAGAGCTCATTCAGACAGAAGGAGGGAGGAGACACGCATAAGGTTCTGTTCGACACATAAAGACCCAAACAGCCACCAGCGACCAATCCCATCTACTGTACTAAAATATTTAATACCTGTTGATCCACTATTCCTATCAATACAAGTAAATATTTGCAGTAAAATACACTTATTGTATTGTCTAAGTCAAATATTGGATGACTTAGGCAATTGCGCTATGAGGCTAAAGGTATTTTAACTTATCAAGACCCAAACATCTGCTGATAAAGAAAGGCATCTACTGATCTGAAATCTGTAATATCCATTGATCCACTAATCCTATCAATACATGTAAATAATTGGTGTAAAATGCAGTTTGTTGTCTATTCATAGTCATCAGATATGACCCATTTGGATGTTCATAGGCTCCATAGTTACCGTGGAAACACCATGAACTTCTACAACATTGATTTGCCAGTAAAAACCATGGACTTGGATCAATGACAGTGGATGGAAACACTAGGCTTATGCTCAGTTAATGGAACATTTTGTTGAAAAAGTCACATTTTTCCCCTTTTTTCTGTTTAATCTGAGCTTTTATGAACATCTACATGATCAGTGAATTAAATATGGGAAAATACCTGATTTTCATTGGAAAAATGCAAAATACAGAGGCTAATATTACATTAAATGGTGATAAATAACTTAAGAAAGGTTAAATAAGAGAGAAAACTTCATTTGGGAACTGCCACAAAAGTAGCGCTGGGTCTTTATGGGTTAAGGAAGGTTAGATTCACAGTAAGTTGCCATGGTAACTGACTCAGAGTTCAATTAATTTTGTGAAACCAGGGTTAACAAACTCAGAGGTTTCACAAAACCTCCTTTCAGGAACAGGACCCTGGTCTCTTAGGTGTCCACAGTCTTTGGTGTTCTTCTATAACCACTGCAACCGCCTCAGGGTTTTCTCCACTTAACAACTTTATCTGGCTGATGTCGTAAACTTCCCACGTCTAAGGACTTACACCGACTTCACTCTAGTATCCTGAAAGTTGTTGCTACAGGGCTACCCTGAGCAATGAAAATGGAAGCCAAAGGGTCATGACCAAGTGCTAGAATGGGATGACTTGAATGAGAACAGACTCAGTGAGCAGTGATGTTGAACGCTTCATGCTACAGTCAACTGATTTTTGGCAAATGTTTGACAACCTCTTTCCTTTTTTCCTCTTACTATTGCAGCATGCTTCGTGCATTTCTCGCCAAATGACCTTTTTAACTGTCTTCATATTCTTTTTGAATAAATCTAGTTGTAAAATTAAAGTTTATCTGTGACTATGAGGTTACAGCTGCACAGTGTGGTTTCCCCAAAAGCCTTTCATTGGTATTCTGGAACGCAGGTGCTTATTTACTTTCATTATTTATGTTTTCATTGACTTGATAACTGCCAAATACAAAGTCACCTGATGCTCAAGGGATCTATCTGCTTGACGATCTGAATGTAGAAATAATTATCTGATCCAAGTGTCTAATCTGTATTCTTCATGTAGCAGAAATGGCATATTGGCAATATGCATATCTAAAGACCATGTACTAATTGTATATGCTCAGCCGCATTTAATCTTCAGTGAATCAATCACAGTAACATATTATTTCTGAAGGCATGCCTGGTGTGGCTGTGATAGCTCAGTTCTTAGTGGAGGAATCATGTGTTTCCGCTGTGTGACCACAATGCAGCACATTTGAAGAGAGCCTTCTCACAGCAAGAGGATAAATAAAACAGAAGGAATTTCCAGCTGCATTATCTCCAACATTTCCTTTGATCATTTGTATCAAAGCTCCAAACTTATATGACAATTCACAAAGTGTCTGACAGACTTCTGAGTCTTGCTGAGCTATCTTTCACACTCCAACTGTGATTTGTAAGCCAATTTGACTTTACACACCAAGTGGTTCCTGTTCAGTGACCAGTAACACATAGCAGTGTCACATATTTTATTATGATGGAATATATGCTCAAAAAACAAGACCGGACATGTCAGTTATCATATGTTACGCTAAATGGTTTTCATATTACATATAAACCCCCTGTATATGATAAATTTGGTAAATAGTGGCTTAACTGCAGACAGGAGAGGCATTTCTCTGGAACAAACTTGTGTTTCAGGTCTTCTGTTGCTTGTGCTAGTTTTTTTTTTCCTGATAATCTACTGTTTCCATCGATACAAATACAAACATTGTTCCCTTAAAGCTATACCGTATGATGTGGCATTTTTACACTTTTCTTTTGTCATCTTAAAATGCTCCTAATAAGTGTGTGTCAAACTAAAATGTAAAAGAAATCCACCAGGTATTGAAACTCAAAAATGTTTAATTCTCATATATTTCTGATCACAGTCTGACCAATCATTTTAGTCGGTCCGAGTAAAATAATTGGCCGAACCTGACTGAGCCTCCTGTCAATCATCCATTACGGCCGTCCAGCATCCGATATGTGTCCCTCTGAATCTGACGCTTCACTGGCGCTGCTTCTCCTGTCACTGACCACAGTCTACTGTCTAGGATGTGTTTGGATAGAACTGACATGCACATGTGGAAGGGATTAAACGGATTTATGAACAGAAACGACAACTGAGGGGCACAAACGGGAGTCTGATGAATGAAGGATGGAGATAAAAGTCTGGAAGTCAGCTGTACTGGACTGAACAGGTCTGCATAAAGCTCAGCTTTTATGACGGTGGGACTCATACAGGTGCATGTACATGGTGTCACACAATGTAAGATGATGCAGGATGATAATTGCATGGACTATGGAACTTCAAATGTCCACGGAAAATTTGCGGAGGCCGCGCGTTCACAGTGCGCGCGCCCGTCCCCTGGGCACTGCAGTGAAGACACTGACCCAGTACTGCACAGACCAGGTCTACTGATGGAACAGGAGCTGCGGGCCCGCGGCAGGTGGATGATGCATCTGATTACTGAGGGAGGGGTCCGCGGACACGCCAAAACGGACCGGACCTCCACCTCTGCTTCCTCCTCCGTTTCCATCGCGCATGAGGAGAGAGGAAGAGGAGCCTCAGAGCTCACGCAGAGGGAAGGGGGCGGGGCTTTGGAGGGAGGCGGGTTGTTCATGTTCAAACTTTTACTAAGTGCTGTGAGACATGCCACATCGGTAGGTATAGCTTTAATACTCATCTCACTTCCTAATTCAAGCCAATTCTTCTTCAATTTTTTTTCTATTGGGTGCTTCTATGAAACTAGTCCCTAAAAATAGGACATGGGGGCTAAAAATTCAAACCAGATGTAGACTAATGTTATGAAACAAGTTTGGAAGCACTTGGGGTCTATTTTAAAAATAAATATTTACTGAGATAAAAGAGAAACCATTTTTCATATAGAACACATTTTCATATAATTTTTATAGTATTTTTATACAAAAATCTGCATGTAACATGGTAAAAAGGACATGAAAATTATGCGCTACTGTTTTTTCGAATATCTTTTTATTCTCTCACAGGTACATTTTGGGAATCAAACTAATTATCCAAGGCAGAGTGTTCCACAAAAATGGCCACTGTTGCAAAACCACTCGCGATTTATATATGTTTAAATGGGCAGGTTCCACATGTAACACCAGTGGACACGATGGGTTACACGCAAAACCTGGAATGAGACTGAGATTAATGGAAAACCCACATGTCTGGATTAGAAAAACCACTAGGATCGACAAATTTAACACAGTCTCTTTATTTATAGCGGTATATAAGACCATTTCAAGCCATGTTTTCCAGATCAAATGCACTGACACCTAGGTAGATTTTCATGTCCCAATTTTGGTTCTATTTTCTTAAAAATTCATAAATTTTGGGATGGTTCAGAGCAAGAGCATAATTTTTTTTTGCATTTATCTGAGGTCATCATTAGGTACATCCTGGGGGGATATATGTCTAAATTTCTCTTTTATTATTTGGTCAAAAAAAGCTGGTAAAGTGCCAGGTACCAAAATAAACCCAGTTTGATAGAAGCTAGAATTTGCTATCATGCAACTGCCAGTAATACTCATCACTTTGAAGTCATCTAACTATTAGTAACTAATGTTTAAGGGACAAGAATTTAGAGCAGAAAATTGGTGAAAATAAAATGACTATGATGGACTACATAAATGGAAATTACTTTGAGTTGGTAATGTTAGTAATACTGCACAGAACATGAACCAGCCTTTACTGCAGCCATAATAGCATTTATTTGTATGAGTTACAGTATAGACTTTATAGACCAAGTGAGATGGCCCAAGAACATCTGACATGGAGGTCAACTCAGACGGTCATGGTCCACTTGTGTGTGTCCATAATGAGGCTGTAAAAGGAAAAGAGAAGCATACACATTGCCAATTGACTTAGCAGCCTTTTATAGTCCATTTTTACGTCCCATAGTGGCGTCAAGTGGCCGTGGTCCAAAATGTGTTACCCTGATATTAAAGTAACATATGCATTTCATTGATGTATATTTATTTATTTCCTTGCACAATAAAACCCCCACATGAATCATAAAATTATCTCACCTAAGCAAGTGTGAGGAAAAAGACGGTAACCAAAGAAAACACAAATAAGTAAAATAAAATAGAAATTTAAATGAATTAAATTGAGTATGTTAAGCATCTTATGCACAGAAGGAACATCAGAGGAAGTTCAATGGTGTTAATCTAAAGCAGGGGTGTCCAGTCCTGGTCCTCGAGGGCTGGTATCCTGCATGTTTTAGGCGTATCCCTCTTTCAACACACCTGATTCAAAGGATTAGCCTATCGTCAAGCTCTGCAGAAGCCTGATAATGACTGTCAGGTATGCTGGAAGAGGGAAACATCTAAAACATGCAGGATACTGACCCTTGAGGACCAGGGTTGGACACCCCTGCTCTAGTGTCAAGTGTCAAAGTCAGTGTCAAGAAGACGATAACACTGGGTTACAAAAAAATGTTTTTTGCAAGTTGTCTAGTTTTTTTCAACTGAATTAGGACCCTTTTGCCCCGCTAAATCCAAAAATGACATCTGTTTTTCTCAATCAGGTCAGGATTTTTTTGTTAATTTGATTTTGAAAAATCTGATCTTCTCACAAAATTGATTACATTTTTGTGACTTTATCAGTTGATTTTTTTATATAGTTCTCACCCAAAATAGGTTTTGAGAGAAAAAAAATCATTTTCACACAGGATTCCTGTTAGGTACAATGGTGTATTCACCGCAGATGAAGCAGAATACGTCAGGCTTATTTTTGCAAGATCTTCTAGTCGAAGCCATTTCATTCACTTGTAATATTAAAAAAAAACAATCATAAATTGGCAAAAGTAAAATCTTCAGAACTTGTTTATTGCAAGATATATAAAAGAATTTTGTATCATATGATGTGAAAATGCCCATAAATGTAAGCAAAAATGTTAAAAAGCCAATATGTAGCATAGTTCAGAAAGTTGACCTGATTGAGCAAAATTAATATGATTTTTGGATTCAGCACACCAAAATTAACTTAAATCAGCTCAAAAAACTTAAACAATAAATATGTTGTTGACCAGTGTAAGGCTTGGGTGAGTGAATGGGTTGAGTCCAGTGCTTTAGGATTCATCACTTTCACGTAATTGATTCCCTCTTTAATCACCCTGCCCCCCCGAAGGAGAGGCGAGGGGTATTGTTTTTGGTTCAGCTTGTTTGTTTTATGTTTGTTAACACTCTAGCAGGAAAACTGTTGGTTGAATTCATACCAAATTGGGATTATAGATTGCCAGTGACCCAGAATAGATCTCATTGCATTTTGGGGAAAGTAAGTCAAAGTTAAATTTTTTAATGAATTTTTAAAGTCTTTTTTTCCATTTACTTATAATGGGCAAAATTTCACATGCCTATAAAAACATCAATTTTGTTTCAATTTACTTCAAACTTGACACATACAGGGTGGGGAAGCAAAATTTACAATGAACATTTAGTTGTTTTTTCTCAGCAGGCACTACGTCAGTTGTTTTGAAACCAAACATATATTGATGTCATAATCATACCTAACACTATTATCCATACCTTTTCAGAAACTTTTGCCCATATGAGTAATCAGGAAAGCAAACGTCAAAGAGTGTGTGATTTGCTGAATGCACTCGTCACACCAAAGGAGATTTCAAAAATAGTTGGAGTGTCCATAAAGACTGTTTATAATGGAAAGAAGAAAATGACTATGAGCAAAACTATTATGAGAAAGTCTGGAAGATACTATTAAAGAAGAACGGGAGAAGTTGTCACCCGAATATTTGAGGAACACTTGCGCAAGTTTCAGGAAGTGTGTGAAGGCAGTTATTGAGAAAGAAGGAGGACACATAGAATAAAAACATTTTCTATTATGTCAGTTTTCTTGTGGCAAATAAATTCTCATGACTTTCAATAAACTAATTGGTCATACACTGTCTTTCAATCTCTGCCTCAAAATATTGTAAATTTTGCTTCCCCACCCTGTATATAGAAGCAATTAATATGCTGACATCACCACACGTATAGACATGATGACATCAACTGGATCGATACCAAAATAAGCTACAATACGTGCAAGGGGTGGGGTTGTTGTGCCTGGCACCACTTGTTACCTCCACCAAGGACAGCGGAGGTCATGTTTTCATCAGGGTTTGTTTGTTTGACTGTTAGCAAGATAACTCAAAAAGGAATAGACGAATTTTGATGAAATCTTCAGGAAATGTTGATACTGGCACAAGGAACAAATCATTAAACTTTGGTGGTGATCGGGCGGGGGGGGGGCCAGATCTGCCTTGGCGGAGGTCTGCTATCTCCCAGTGCTTTTCTAGTTCTGTCTGTTGTTCTTTGAAAGGTACTCCACACAGTCTTTGCTATACTCACTGTATCTCTTATAAAACGGTTGGGTTTCAGTTCTTACAGTTTCTCTTTTCTTATTCTCACTTATCACCTTTGTAGCTGTGCACATATGGCCATAACCTTCTCTCTTTTGTGTTTTTCCTTTCCAGGTCTATTCAGGTCTTTCCCATCTCTGTATTTCATTCTCCAACATACTACATCAGGTCTGTTTGGGGCATCTTCATTTTCTCATGAATCTTCCTGCATTCTTGGGCTTACCGTTGCTGTTTTTTTTTTACTCATGGTAGAGCTTATCCAGTGCCATCTTTCTCATGCTATATTGTTTGGTTTTCATGTTGTAATCCATGGCCGGAAGGCTCTGAAAATTTTATGAGGAAAGGAATTGTGGAAAGCAGAGTCCTTGTTGATGTCAGATTGCATGTCTTTATCTTGTATCTTTGCCATGGTGTTTATGCTTTGACTTGTGCCATTCCATTGTTTTTACTGATTTTTCTACGTGTTTCTCTCTTATTCTCACCCATTATACTCATGTGAATTCACTGGCATTACTACTGTTTCCTTCTTCTTTATGTTGATGCCATTTGTTACTTTCATTATCTAATCTTTAGAAGTAATAAAGAGTACAGAAGCTATATCAGCCTTGACACACTCCAGAGGTTATAAGGGACCATTCAGGCCATTCATAATTATGTAACACATAACATTAAATATTGTTGTTATTGTGAACGGAGCCGGCCCTGACCTGTCTGAGCCTCAAGACTCCAGAATCTCAGCCAATTTCACCATCAATTATTATATCTGTATGCCTACGCTCGAACAGTACAGCCTCATATCCTATGTGATTTTCTTTATTTTAGAAAGAAAATTCCCTGTAAAATAAAAAGTATCAGTCATAACTATGCTGCATTTGTCTGGTGTGGACAGGAGGGCTCGATGCTGCAGGGATGGAAGTGTTTTGGGATGGTGTTTTTTTATGAGGTGCAGGTACAGCATCTATCCCCAGGCTTGTATCAAGAAGACAAACTTTGGTCATTATCTTCTGATTTCCCATAAGCAGTGGATGTTGATGCTGTAAAACCTTTTCCAAAAGTCAACAAAATTTACTCAGTCGCGGAAAAAAAATTATCAGATCGCCCTTGTTTTCTTCAATTTCTTGTTCATTTTAAAGCCTGGTACAACTAAAGGTACATTTGTTTGGACAAATATAATGATAACAACAAAACTAGCTCATAAGAGTTTGATTTCAGAGCTGATATCTATCCATTTTACATGTTTTCTTGATAATAACCAAAATCACTTAAGTTCTTACATCAATAGCTATGGCATTGTACTGACAAAAACAGTGCTTTTAGGCATTCCATGCTTTCTTTTCTGTCTGTTTTAGTCACATGATACACACAGGAGTTAGTACTTGATTGCATAACCATTGTTTTTCATGACTTTGATGATCTAATAATTTTTTCCTTGACTGTATATTGTTTCTGATGGTAAAATTTTGATCGATACCAACTTTGTGTGATCTGAATCTGCTTGTTCTTCTCTGGCGAATGTCTACTCCATCATTAATTCTGTTTAGTATGAATCACAATAACATTTTAATGTGGGAATTCAAAGTAACAGCATGAGTAGTGTTTTTATGATAAAGAACGCAAAGACATCAGAACTCCCTGGGCGCCCCAGATAAAAAAAGAGAAAAACAGAAAAGCAATGACAAAAACAGATAAGCTGCAAGAACCCAAATCAATTTCTAAATGTATTGTAATGCTGAAAATAGACAAAAATAAATTAATACAATTAATCCTTAAGCATACTGTGTGTGAGAGATGTCTGAAGCTGCTAAAACTACTTAGCACAGTTGAGAATGTGAATAGTGACAGGTAGGTGTGCAGACCAGAATTCAGGGGTATACATGGATCGGGGAGGGGGGGGGGGTCATACGAGTGTGTGTGTGTGTGTGTTTTGGGGTGGGGGGGTGGGGTTGGTGCCATCCGTGCTGTACCACAAGAGTAGTACCCACACTGATGGGGCTTATAAGATGGGGTCAATACATTGTAACATGGGTGGGAGGGTGAGGGGGCTGGGAGGAGATGAATAGAACTGGGGGAATAATACATAAGAGTAGGGGGGATAATTGTAAGAGCGGGGTGAGGGACTTCTCCATAAGTACCGTGACGTATCTCTCCCTCTCTCTCTCTCTCTCTGGTACACACACACCGTTCTGACCTGCAGGCACCAATCACATCAATCAATCAATCAATCAATCAAATTTCATTCATATAGCGCCAAATCATAAAAAAGTCTCACGACGCTTTACATATAGAGCTGGTCAAAACCAGACTCTCATACAATGAATAGTGACACTTGATGAAGAAAAATAGGCTTATCAACCCTGACACATAAATGATGCATTTATTCCAGGCAAATTTGCTCCATTTAACCATCACCGCATACTTAGAATATGAAAGGGAACAGATCCAGAGCAGATATTATACTGTACATATACTGTAATGTCTGAGGTTATAGGAGTGTGAGAAAAGAATCTGTGAAAGGAGACAATTCATTGCTAAATATCTGATGGAACCTTGAATCTCTTTAATCCAGTTAGTGAATGATTGCACCTTATCAGACTTCCAAATGCTGAAAAGTGAATTTGGCTCAGGGTGTGGCATTGACAACATCTGCACCAGGAAGACCCGAAATAGTGGAATCAATTGAAAAATATCAAAACTATCACCCCAAAAAGACACAGAGACATTCTCAAAACACATGCCTAGTTGTAGCTGGGTTCAAGTGGGATCTGATACAGACATAAACTCTGGACAGGCTCTTTCTTGTGAAATGTACACAATGTAAATCTTTAGCTTAACCTTTAGGAGTCCACGGTCAAGACCCCGTGACTGAATCACATGACATTTTCAAAACAGCATAGCATCAGAAGTCAGTCACGTAGACAACTGGGGACAATTGCATTCGAAAGTGTGGACTTGAAACACTCTTGCACTTTATTTGATGTTGATAGAGCAAACACAACTGGAGATATGACAGTTTGAACTTGGAGCAAACAAACGATATAGCGTTATTATAGCGATATAAAACGCCTATGTAAAGGTATGCTTTTATGTCAAATATTTGAGCATAGTTTTAATTTATTACAATTTGTATTTTATATGCCTAATATTTGGAACCAATATTCACTTTTAAAGTCTTTGAAAAGGTTTGTTAAGCATCTTTGTGTATTTATGCAATAAATTATATACATTTTTCAAATTGGATTTTATATTTTTTGTGTTTTTTGGCCTTTTGTGTTGATACAGCAGGTTAAAGTGAAAAAATAATAGGCAGATGAGATAGATGAAGTTGTGCTGAAAAAAAGAAACCACATATGGGTATAGTAAACATTTCTTTTTATAGTATATAAAGGCCAAATCAAAAGTACTCAAAAACAGCCAAAATAGGCTCAGACCTCTAAGGGTTAAATGAGGCAAAACCTGAGATATATAGATATGGTGTGCATGTACTGTAAAGAATCTATCCATATCTGTTCAGTGAACTCAGTTTTTTGATCCACTTCTCTGCCTGATTTAGTTTTATCCAGGGTAGAAAAAACTATTAGTGTGGATTATATTAAATATGTGACACGTTGTTCCCATCGTGTCTGGCTCCCCGTCTCATATGGTGTCTAATACACTCTTTTTTTAGTTTGTCTGGAAATGAATAGGGTGCTTTAGCAAAGCTATGCACTTGGAGGTACTTAAAGAGGTGTGAATGTGGTACACTGCGGTCCTGTTAAAGAATTTCAAAAGATGCATTGGTGTCGTCTGTGAATAGATAACAAAATAAGATCAAACTGTCATTGTGTCACTTTTGGAATGCTGTATCCATCTGGGACTGAGGAAAATGATGAGTGCGTGCCAAAGGCATACATCCACCTGTGCTATTGAAACCAAAGTGTTTTATGAACTGATGCCAAATTAGGATAGAACATTTTATCACAGGATGGAGTAGAGCTCATAATGGACACTCAGCAGGCCATGGGATTAGAGAGGGTTTATGAAAACTGCTTTTAACTGTTCAGTTTGTTGTTCACCATTAATTATTTCTACACTGTTGCTAATAAAATTGGAATAAAACATTTTTACCTTGTGATGATTTGGACAGTGTGATTTATTCTTGTTAGATCAAGCGTAACTGGGACTCAATATGGCATCACTGCACCTGGTCAAAGGTGATTACTGATGTGAAGAAAGAGAAGTAAATAGAGGAATATGTCTGAAAAAGAAAATGATTCCAACTTTATGGGTAACTGTAGTTTGCTCTCAACATCAGCAAAAATCAAGGATCACTCAAACTAAAATTTCCGCTTTGGTACGTATTTCTGTGCACAACAAAGAACGTCAAGACACACACGTGAATAATCTGAAGTTTGCAAATTAGATTAAATTAAATTAAATTAGATTAGTTTAGTTTAATTTATATCATATTATACTATTTTATATTAGATTATATTAGATTACAGTAGATTAAATTAAATTAAATTAAATTAAATTAAATTAAATTAAATTAAATTAAATTACATTAGATTAGATCAGATTACATAGAACTTTATTGATCCTTTGGACAGAGCCCTCAGGAAATGGAGGTTCCAAAAGTAGCACAACACCAAGCACATACACAAGAAACCCCACAAGAAAAAAAGCAATAAAAATGCAATACAATAACTTAACTATTAAAAAAAAACTATTAAAAAAAACAGTAGTGGAAAAAAAACGCCATTGCACCATTATAAGCGTATTTATTTATTTTGTGTTTTCTATTAAAATACGAGGGCTAGTGTTATTTATTGTTAAGAATTTTTATTGTTGCTGTGATTATTGTCCACACAGACTCAATGTCCCCAGCCTCCCCTGGGACCTGGGAGAAGCTCTCCCAGAGGTGGGAGTTGAAGACTGCACTGACATCAGGCTCTGCCAGACGTTCCCAACAGACCCTCACAACACGTTTGGGCCTGCTGAGTCTGTCCGGTTTCCTCCTTCACCAGCGGCTCCAACTCACCACCAGGTGATGATCAGTTGACACCTCTGCCCCTCTCTTCACCCGAGTGTCCAAAACATGCAGCCGGAGGTCTGATGACACGACAACAAAGTCAATCATCGACCTCCGGCCTAGGGTGTCCTGGTGCCACATGCACTTATGGACATCCCTGTGTTCGAACATGGAGTAGAGGTGCTGCTTCTCCAAATCGAGAGGGGCCAGCTGAGGTGGCTCGGGCATCTGTTTCGGATGCCTCCTGGACGCCTCCCTGGGGAGGTGTTCCGGGCATGTCCCGCCGGGAGGAGGCCTCGGGGAAGACCTAGGACACGTTGGAGAGACTATGTCTCTTGGCTGGCCAGGGAATGCCTCGGGGTCCCCCCAGAAGAACTGGAGGAGGTGTCTGGGGAGAGGGAAGTCTGGCCATCCCTGCTTAGACTGTTACCCTCGCGGCCCGGCCCCAGATAAACAGCAGATGATGGATGGATGGATGGATGGATGATTGCTATTGTTATTTGTCTGTTATTTATTTTTTGATGTTGGGCAGAGAGAGAGCCAGGGTACACTGTGTTTCATTGCCATGGTACTTGTACCCGGACTGCATGTAACAAAGTTGAAACTTGAAAAAACCCCACTATTGCTTGTTGGAAAGTACTAGCAGCAACAAGTGGCAAAGTAGTAGCAATAATAATAATAATGATAATAATAATAATGATAAGTACCTTATTATAATAGTATAATATGTAATATATTATGCACAATATGTATATTTATATATACATTAATAATCACAGAATAAAAGTACTAGTAGAGACAAGTGACAAAGTATAAGAAGAAGAAGAAGCTTATTATGTTATAGTATATTATAATATGCACAATATGCATATATGATGGTGAATGTCTTGTCTTACTCCAGTTATTTCTAAGCAGAAATGATTTGGTGTTGATTTATTTGTTTTTTCCTGCTCCCAGTGCAGGCATCAATTCAGTAAACCTATATGTCTGCTTATATTGTTGAGCTTGTTATCCATAACAGACATAACTTTAGTCACATGTGTATTTACTGCTCCATTGTTTTGCAGAGGTTCGTTTCAAAAAAAGTATGCGATAGTTTTTCCTCATTGTGCAGAAAGTAAAGCGTACAGTCCTCACAGCATGCACAGGATGGAAAATCTGGGATGTTTCAGTGCACATGTACGCCACACATACACAGAGGCATATGTGCGTTTGTGCTGTTCCACCTATGTCTTTTATGTGTCCCTGAGATGCATTCATTACCATTTCAGTGTTTGACCGGAGTTTGTTGTTGTGCTCTCGCTGGGCCCATAACAAATCTCCATGTCAAAGAGAAATATCATGGTGTAATTACTCGCTCCTGCTTACATGCACAGGCACAGAGACCTTGATTACTACCCCTATCTGCCTCCATTCTCATAGCTTTGGCTTGCTGGTTAACAAATAGTTTATCCCTAGTTCATTCCCCCCAACCACGCTGTCTTGCTTTGGGCAAGTATTTCTCTGTCCCTCTGTCTATGCCTACCAGTCAGTCAGTCCCAGTGTGTGTTTGTCTTTCAAAAGACAACACAGGGAGCAGCTTAAACGTCAGTGCACCCTGCCTCAAACACACTGCGAAATTTACAATCAAAATAATTGTTTCTGAACTTAAAAATCTTCAATTTCACATCAAAACAGCAAGCAAGTCAATAACAAAGCGTGAAGGTTCTGTAATTGTTTAGATGAATAAATTATTAAATTTTGATTTATGACTTAAGACAGGATTTGGATTCTTCAAAAGCTTTGCACAGTATTTCAAAAGGTTATTAAAAATCTGCACACTCCATAGTGTCGGAAATATAAAACCTATTATTCCCCTGTTGGATGTGTGATGATTAGCTGCTGCACAAAATACAACGTGTGGTTCAGTTTTAATTTTGGTTCCAGTTTGGCAAAATATCCCAATTAACCACTTGCAGGGGCTGTGAATTCTTTTATCAAATATCTGTCTTTGTAATTTTTTAAGACAAAAATAATGTGTAAAACATTAATATAGCTCGCAGCTGTTACCTGGTTCTGACAGATTTGCCAAATGATCTTTCACAAATGCAGTAGGTTGTATCTGACGAAGCCTAATGATGTGAACTCTTAAGTAAGTTGTCTTAAAATTAAATTATGTATTGTGTAGGTAGCATGCTCTCTGCCAGTGTTTTCATACGAATAAAAGAAGGTTTGTGAAGTGGAAGAAATGTCACTCTTCAACAGTACTGTATTCTCCTGGGACTTTTTTTTTTTTTTAAGTTTAACAATATGAGGAGCGAAAGTTATTCCAGAAAACCAGCTAATTGTCAGTTTCCAATGCTATCTCCCTACATTTTAGCACTGCTAATTTGCTGAACTTGTTTGTGGTTTTCTAAAAATTCTTGCTTTAATTACATACAATGCTATCTTCTTTGTGCCTTCTCAGATAGAAAATGTGGCTTACTGGTCAGATAAAGTCTAATCATTGAGGTTTAGGGTGATAGTAACTCTAAAGTCTTTTTTTTTTTTCTTTTTTAACTGTGATGAAACACATCAAGGCTGGTGATGATACACATAAAAAGAGGCAGATTCTTAAAAAAAAAAAAAAAATCGAAAATTTATACATAGGTGAAAATGATTCAACATGCTGCTTTCCTTCTTAAAATGATTTTAAGCCTGCTGATGTAAAGTCAGCCATTTGGGATTACTCCACAGCATGAAATTTGTTTAAAAAATTGATGGTGATGCTTTTTTGGCCCACTTGTTTTTTTTGTTTTTTTTTCAACAAGGAACTGCAGCTATAGTATTGCTTTACTCCACTGGAACCACTGCATTCACTTGAAAGCACCCGTAATTTTAGCCTTTTGCTGCTGCTGATAGGCATAAGGGTCCAACATCAGGAGGAACACTGTGGCATTACTACCAGGCCCATCTGGATTAAGACCTGAGTCAGGCTTTCCAAAAAATAAAGCTAAAATATTCTCAATTGAGCATCAGTGCAAAAACCCAAACTACACTATATTTTTTTATATATTTATTTATCTATATATTGATATATCTATATTTATTCTGCATTGGTATCTTTTAATTGTTCTGTGGATGTCAGTGACCTGTCACTGTCACCCACATCCACCCCAGCTTCTTCAGCTCCTTCTTCCACTGTTCTCAACCTTTTTGTCTGAGTTTTTAGCACTTTTCATAATACATAATAATGTGGAAGGAGTTAGAATCAGACTGGAGGGGTAAAGTTACTCTCTAACAATAACCTTAATACTGTACATTTTGAATTATTCTAATTTAGATAATGAAGCTTTAAGTTTAGTCTTTTTAGTAGTCAGTAGTTAAGGTTTTAACATAGGATTCATTTGTTTAATCTGTTTTATTTCATTATTGTTAGTATGCACAGGAGTTCAATATTTTCTGTTCTTCCTTTAGATACACATCTAAACACATACAGGGTGGGGAAGCACAATTTACAATGAACATTTAATTGTTTTTTCTCAGCAGGCACTACGTCAATTGTTTTGAAACCAAACATATATTGATGTCATAATCATACCTAACACTATTATCCATACCGTTTCAGAAACTTTTGCCCATATGAGTAATCAGGAAAGCAAACGTCAAAGAGTGTGTGATTTGCTGAATGCACTCGTCACACCAAAGGAGATTTCAAAAATAGTTGGAGTGTCCATAAAGACTGTTTATAATGTAAAGAAGAGAATGACTATGAGCAAAACTATTACGAGAAAGTCTGGAAGATACTATTAAAGAGGAATGGGAGAAGTTGTCACCCGAATATTTGAGGAACACTTGCGCAAGTTTCAGGAAGCGTGTGAAGGCAGTTATTGAGAAAGAAGGAGGACACATAGAATAAAAACATTTTCTATTATGTCAGTTTTCTTGTGGCAAATAAATTCACATGACTTTCAATAAACTAATTGGTCATACACTGTCTTTCAATCCCTGCCTCAAAATATTGTAAATTTTGCTTCCCCACCCTGTACATAGTGGTAGTAGTTGTAGTAGTAGTTTATTCGGTTGTTAATTATTGTAAACAAACTAAAAACAACATATCTATTGTTCCACATACAATGCAACTGAAAGGGTTTAGGCTGAAATTAAGACCTATTTTGCCTAACCCTATTTACAATTAACACAATGTTTCCACATGAAAACAAACAAACAAACAAAAAAAATTTCAGTGTAATCATTGCTAAATATACAACAGAAGAGAATGCATAATTAATTTTAATTCAGGTAAATCATGTCCTTATCTCAACCACCAACACTGACCCTAGTCTTTTAAACAAGTATTTTCTTTAGTCAATCCTGAGCTCTATATTTTTGAATAATAGTTAATTTGTACATCTTTTTTAAAAGTTTTAATGGTTTTAGACTGTTTGAATCGATCTTCCAGGCCATTCCAAATATTAACCCCTCAAGCAGAAATACATCTACTTCTTTTATTTGTTCTTGTCTTAGCTTTTGTAAAAATGCCCATACATAGTATTGTCAAACATAGGAGATAAGATGTAAACTTACTGTGAGGCCCCACATCAGCTTGACTTCGTTAGATAATGCTAATTTAAAGACCAACCCATTTGTATGGGTGAGCCCGCCCATAGGGACAATAAATGTACAACTCATCTTCTGATCTGGGCTCATTGTTCTTTGAGTCCTCAGTGCTGAGCTGAGCATCTATCTTATTTGTGGTCATATTAAATTTTGTCAAATTTGAGACTAAAATGAATCCTGACTCATTCTTGGAGCTTCCAATAAAAGAACACGCTAACAATGTCATCACTTATCTTATTCATTCCATCCATACTGGGGCGCTGAAAAGGGGGGGGGGGGGGGGTAAACATGCCAAATTCATGGGGCCCAGCATTTGTGCATTGGAGGGGGTCCAGTGGATACAAGCTAGAGGTTGTGAAAATTTTGTGTAAGATCTGCTGTATAAATGTGGCCATACACTGTGCGATTATTTCCATCGTTGTACGCAGCTCCATCTCAAACTGTGCGAATCAATCGTAAAGTCAGGCTCACAATTCATCTTCTCACACTGTACGGACCAATGCTCGTATGCGACCTGACTGCTCACACTGTAGGACCATACACCAGAGGACGCACGAAACGTTCAAGCGTTGTATCCGGAAATACAACGTTAAAATACCAAGGAATCCGTAAAAGTGCATAGACGATTGTGTATTGGCGTGAGTCATGAAATGGTAGTGCTAAACAAAAACCAACAAGCTGCTTTGGCAATATGTGTCATTATCTGCGGGGAATCAAAAAAGAAGAAAAGACAACGACATGTTTGGTGCAGGAATTGGTTGTCCAGACGTGGACAGTATGGGCTATCAGTCCTACAGCAAAGGGAACTTGAGGTAAGCTGCAAAAGCTAAACTGCACTTGGCCAATAGCCAGCTACTGTTAGCTTGTACGCTACTGTACGCTTCTGTGTTCGCGCATGTATGAGTATGAGAATTTGAGGCACATCAGCTTGTGGCACTGTATTGACAGTGCGATACCCTCACGAGCGAGCAAGCAGGATTTCAAACAGCTCCGTTTTACTTGCGAACACACGATTGCTGGTCGTGAGGTGGTCGTAAAGTGCTAATCGCTTCTCTTTACCCCATGTACACTGCACCAAGCACAACACACGATTAGAGGCACATCTGGCCCGATCCCAGAAAGAGTCGCACGAGTGAGAAATCGTCTCTAAAATCGCACAGTGTATGGCTGCCTTAAGAGAGGCAGAGAAGTTGGGAGTCGGACGTTGAAAGTATGCTAAGTTTCAGTTTCGTCCCCGTCCCCCCGCTCCAACAGATCAACAAGACACTGAATTTTATGAAGGGTCCACAATGTTTACCTTTCATGGGCCCCACAATTGGTAGAAGCGCCCCTGCGGCCATACATAATGCTGAAAAATTCCTTTAAAAGATTAATTTAGCTCTAACTTTACACCGCGCACGACATTCATTAGCTCACATAAAGAAGCAGAACCAAAAAAAAAAGCAATCATTGCAGCTCCACAGTGTGCTCCGCTGTGCTCTTCATTCAATAAACCTGTTTATTCTCTCGAGCCCAGGTGACAAGCGCACATCTAATTAGTTTCACAACTTTGCTGGTTAACTTCACATGCCAGTTAATTGGAGATGAAGCTAATGTGTCAGTATTGTATTCATTAACGTTTATTAAGTGACCCGGATATCCTGTGGTGCATTGTGGGAGGCTGATTGTGACTTTGACCCCGGTGCAGAGCTGATGGAATTAGCAGGACTAAGGGAACAACGCTTTGGAAAATTATAATTTGTCAATTTGTTCTTTACTGCATTGTTATCCATTATTTTCTTACTGCGTGACTGATTGATATGACATTATTGAACCATTTGCTATTGTCCTATTATCATACATTCCAGCTGAATCTGTTTATATTTGATGTTTCCCACCTTGGCAATAATTGCTTCTCACGAGTACCGTTTTCTTTGAATTGTAAATTAAAATGGACAAAGAATGAAGGGAAGGGAGCTAAGAATGGATACACAGAAAAGGCACGAGTACAGAAAAGGGAGAAGCGGCGGGTAAGACGAGGGAGGGTGAAGGGTGATGAGAGGCAGGAGAAAATGGAGAGTTTGGGTTTGGTAGAGGTGGGATAAAAAAGAAGGGGGTTTATTTGGTATGAGTGACTGAACTATAAGAGGAGGAGCAGTTTACCTAGCCCATAGAGCATATGAAGGGAAAATAAACTACTCTGCAGCTACAAAAACAGCAATAACATGCAGAAATGTTTCTCTGATATATTAGTGCCCTGGGTAATAATGGAGCTGAATGAGTCATCTCAAAGCTCCCCACACTTCTGCAACCCTTATTCATCCAGTTAATAATAAAGCTTTTGCTAAGTTCCAGCCACAGTTGTTCTCACATTCATTCAGTAAACACATACAATACCTTTCTTTTGCTTACTGTGGGCAGAAGCATCTGTATTTTCCTCATGAATAGGTGTGAAACATGTTCTTAACATCAAAACATCCACCACGTCAACAACATACACCCATTTTGGGATTAGGATCAGCATTAGAAAAGACAAGAAAAAATGCAAGTGTTGGATGCTATTTGCTATTTGCAGGGGAATATCTGCTAATTTCATGACTTAATCCTAACCCTAAACCCAGATTAGGGTTTCATGAAAAAAAGATAATATTAACCCTTCATAGGGCACTCATAGAAATACTCTGAAATTCAAGATTTCAACCATAGTGTGTTATTGGAGGACCTAACAAGACTTTATTACTTTTGTGAAATTTTTCAAAAAATGTTTTATTGTCATGTAGAAAATCAGAGTCAATGAAATTACCATATTTGGTTCCTTGCCTGTAAGTGGTATAAATGAAAAACAAAAAAAAGGATAAAAGTATATATAAAAAACTACAAAAAAAAAAAAAAATGTTCAAAACAATGTTTTGAACCAAAAGAGCACCCCCCCCACACACACACACATACACACCCAATAGTTTTTGCATTGTCTAATTTTTCATTTTGTTTCTGTTTTTTTTTTTCTCACTTTGTTTCATTTCGTTTCGTTTTATCTGTGAGTAAATTTGTTGGTATGAATCCATCTGATGTGATACTTCAGTTTGTTATCTTTTGAGTATTTGCAATCTAAGTCTTATGACTGTATGCTGAATGTCTATGTGTCCAATAAATAAAATATATATATTTTTTAAAGAAAAACACATGTAAGGTGAAAGGAACATGCATTTTAACACATTAAAACATCATTTTTAGAACATTAGAACAACATAAGTTCTGATCCAGACCCCTGTCCACGTCCACATTATCCCTTTGAACATCATTCCTTACATTAGTACCATTACTTCTTGGTACCTAACAAAGCAGGTACACTCACTGTTCATGCAGTGGTAGACCTTACAGACCCTGTAGACCACATTGGACCTGAGATTGTTGACTCACTGTCCTCACTGGAACTGTTGCTGTCATTGTCCTGTAATGTGTGGAAATTACCAAAAAATAGTCACTTGCTTGATAAAGGGTTTAAAGGTTAAAGCAATTATTAAATCAGGTTTAATGTCCGGGCTTTAGATAGCTCTAACAATCAAAAAAAAAAAAAAAAATCATCAGGGTCATAGGTGACAGAAACACAAGGACTTGTAAAACTTAATTCCTTCAAAAATAAATCACACCTTAAAATATCAAATAGGCTGAATACCTGTATTCAGCCTGGGTATGGTGGAGTGAAATATAATTGCTTTTTTTTTTTCTTTTTCCTTTGTAATCACATATTAAATTATAAATGCTGATAGCTTTTGAATAAAGTCATTCATTTCTAGAAATCAACCAGCTGCCTGAAGACAAAAAAGTTTCTCAGTGTATTTGTGACAGGTGGATGACTCTGCCAGCAACTTTTGAAAGTTTAGAGAATGGAAAAGTTCATATATTGAATGGCTAAAGCTGAAAAAGAAGTATAGCGATGAAAAAAAGGTATTCAATAAAAAATATCTTGAGTAGCTCCAAGTGGAACTGTGGACCAGCTCTTTACCCTTGCTAGGGTGCTCAAGGGGGCATGGGAGTTTGCCTATCCAGTCCATGTGTGTTTTTATGGATTTGGAGAAGGCTTATGACCATGTCCTCAGGGGCATCCTGCCGGGGGTGATCCAGGAGTACGGGGTGGATGGCCCTTTGCTAGCAGCCATTCGATCCCTGCACAGAAGGAGTGCGAGCCTGGTCTGTGTAGCTGGTAAAAAGTCAGACCTGTTCCAGATGAGCGTTGGACTCCACCAGGGCCGCCCTTTGTTACTGGTTTTGTTCATAACTTTTATGGACAGAATTTCTAGGCACAATCAGGGAGTGGAGGCGGTTGAGTTCAGTGGCAGGAGGATCTTGTCTCTGCTTTTTGTGGATGACGTGGTCCTCTTAGCTTCATTGAGCAGAGACGTCCAGCTCTGTCTGGGGTGGTTTGCAGCCGAGTGTGAAACGGCTGGGATGACGATCAGCACCTCCAAGTCTGAGGCCATTGTCCTCAGCCGGAAAAGGGTGGAGTGCCCACTCCGGGTAGGGGAGGAAGTCCTACCTCAGGTGGAGGAGTTTGAGTATCTTGGGATCCTGTTCATGTACATGTGGGTATCTGCTGCACCGAAGTGGTAGATAAATCAGAAATCATTAAAGAATCCGAACTAGTCATAGAAACATAGCTTAATCTGTCATTACTGATCACAGGGATCATGCTAATTATCTTCTGGAAAGCAGGATTAGGGTTAGTAATGAGCATACGTCCATATGGCCAATGTACTGTCTTCTACCATGTTCACCCATTGGCTGAACACCAACAGGAAATAGAACTTTCCTGCTGCATTTTTGATTCCTTAAGGTCTTGCTGTTTTGTTTTGTTTTTTTCATTTGAGCAATTAAATTATGGCCAAAAAGTGTGTTGTAACACAAGCACTGTTGAACATACCGAGTAAAATATTACTGAAATTGATTAGTTATGGCTTACACTACTGTGTTACAGCAAAAAAGTAATCTGTTACTGTAATCATTACTTTTGTAATGCGTCACTCCCAACACTGTTGGGATACACAAGGAGCAGCAATCAATTTGCAAAAGATGCAAAAGGAAAATTCCCTCTGGTCTTTCATCTTTCGACCGTCACGTTCCCCATATTCAATCCCGTTGTCCCATGTTGACTCCTTAAGCAACAGCTGCTACCCTACACACACTTTATCTTTTACTACGTATTCTCTTCATCTCCGGGGAGCATTGTTCTATCACGTCTTTCCTCCAGCCAGCCTTTCATCTCCTCCTCTCACATCTTCCCCACTCTCTCCTTCAGTTTCATTTTTTCCCCTCATCTCTTTCTTTCATCTTCGACCTCTTCTCTACATTGGGTCATTGATCTCCCTGGTTCTCACCTTGCTCTATCCCGCGCCCTCCCCGTCTGAACTCACTCTCTTGTCATTCCTTTGCTTGACCTTTCTTATCAGTTTGTTGCTTCTACTCGGGGTTCGTTAAAGCATATCAAAAAGTCGTTGTTTCTGCTTACATCTCTGTCTGGCCTCTGTGTCGTTCCCTTTCTCTCCACGCGTCTCTCTGCCCTACAGATCATCCAGTTGGGCTTTCTGCCAGGTTATACTAAACCTTTGCCAGCCAGGTGGCACTCACAGATAAAGAACCCATGAGTGCATGTGAGCGTGCGTGGAAGTGTGTATGTGTATTTACACATTTACCTGCTTTTTTCTGGTTGCGCGCCGACCTCTGTGGATATGTGTTTTGTTTTTTGCACATGCATTTATGAATGTGTGCCTGTATGTGTGTGTAAAAGGAGGATAGAAAAAGAAACGCTGCTTTGATTCCCCTGCATTTCTCTCCTGGAGGCATTCGCTGCCTTCTTCCAATCTATCTGTTTATCAAGCTAAGATGCTCAGTGAGAGGGTGCTGAGGCAACTAGATAACCCCCCTTTCTGTATTCCCCACAACAACCACCACCTCAAAATACACATACATACACACTTTTCTCCATCACAACTTCCCTATCCTCCCAGCATCCCTCTTAACAACCAAGCTCGATAATATACAAAAAACCCAAACACACTGAACTAACACCAACCCCTACGCCTATTCACCTACACACCCTCCCTCTGACACCTGCTGAGTGTTGTGGTATCCTGAGGCGTTGTGGCAGGCACACATAGAGGGTTTAAGATGTGAAAGGGAAGGTAAAAAAAAAGGGAGGAGACATAATAACACACTCTATCAGCAGACATCCACCATCCCTCCGCTTGTCATTCAAACTCTGTCTACCAGAAGACCTAACGTTTTCACTCAGAGAGACTCTCACACTTTCAGCTGCCAAATTGGGTTTGCGCCTCGGTTTTACGAAGCGAAGCAGCTGCCAAATTCTGCAGAGTTGGCTCCCAATCAAAAGAAAAAAGCATGATATTTCAAAAGATGCACAGTTTTGACTAATTTAAGGAGGAATGTCTGCAGAATCCCCACAGAACAATAGCTACGTGTGTATGTGTTGCAAGTATTGTCAGAATATTAATTGGGACTGCAATAACAACCGCAGTATTGGTCACCTGAATCTTTTTTTTTTTTTTTTTTTTTTTTTTTTTTTTTTAAATTGGACATCTAAACGTCCCTAAAAATGCTGATTATCTGTCACAGTTTGTGAGTTTATGCTTGTTGGTTTCAGACAAGAAATTTCAATCCAAAACATTTGGCCATCAGGCTTTAATCTGGTAATTATCTGTAAATCTGTTGGTGTTTTTTTTTTTAGAAAAATCATCATTATGTCAATCATAAAAAAGCCTATTTTAATGGTAAAAAGAATGATTTATTCTCTTTTTACTTGCGCCGAGGAAATGTTTGTGTGACTCAATTGTGTGATGTGTGCGTTTGTGTTGAACTGCGTACAACTACAGATAACCATATGCCAGGTTTCTAATCCAAATGTATGAACAGATTTCTCAAAAAGTGGTTCATATGGACATCCTTTTCTATCAACCCTGTCTCGCAGAACATCGTTGGAAAGTGGCTAAACGGTGGAAACAGAAAAGACAAATGTTCAGAGGCAACATATTTAGTTTGTTTTTCACCAACATCTGCCAGTCCAACCTCATTCTACAGTATCTGCTATTGCATGATTATGGCATTATTAAGAAGCTAGCATTATTGTGAAACATGGTCCAATAAAATCTCAATCTTTTCTTAACCTTAACAAAAGACCTGCAAGCTGCTGTCAACTCAAATCTCCTTCTGAGTCCAACTGGCAATAATATTAGTCATAATTTACCCATTACAACATTGCTCAGAAATACTGGATTTGGAATATATTTATATGTGAGAGCCAGGGTTTCTTTTCCTGTACTTAATTTTTAATTATATGAGCTAATTTCAACTCAAGGAGATCGTAATGACTGTTTTTCCACAAAAGATCAACCTTTGCATTTTCCAGGATCACCACACCTATGGGTCCTTCATCCCAGCCCATGTCCTATTCTTATTTACACAAAGAGTACTGTGATAAGATAGACACACCTTTTTCATTTCAGAGAAGCTGTTGATTATCTTAATAGGATCTTTGGCATGGGGGAAGGATGCTGGTTTGTCATAGTCAGATGTGTAGCAGCTGGTGGCAGTAGCATACAAGCAAATGCATGGTCATCTGTCACAGTAGAGCTAATCCAGGTCTATAAGGTCTATATATGGAAAAAAGCACATTCACATTCTGCTTATACGTCTTTCACATCAGAAGACAAGCTGGGTTCCATCTGAGCATTCATGTAAGGGGGGAAGAATTTCCTTCTTTATGGCTGTGTCCAGATTGACAAAACGATCTCACCATCAAGCAAGGACCTCATCTACAAGGTAGGGCTGCACAATATTGGAAAAAACTGACATTGCGATTTCTTGTAACCCTGCGATATACAGGGTGGGGAAGCAAAATTTACAATATTTTGAGGCAGGGATTGAAAGACAGTGTATGACCAATTAGTTTATTGAAAGTCATGAGAATTTATTTGCCACAAGAAAATTGACATAATCGAAAATGTTTTTATTCTATGTGTCCTCCTTCTTTCTCAATAACTGCCTTCACACGCTTCCTGAAACTTGCGCAAGTGTTCCTCAAATATTCGGGTGACAACTTCTCCCATTCTTCTTTAATAGTATCTTCCAGACTTTCTCGTAATAGTTTTGCTCATAGTCATTCTCTTCTTTCCATTATAAACAGTCTTTATGGACACTCCAACTATTTTTGAAATCTCCTTTGGTGTGACGAGTGCATTCAGCAAATCACACACTCTTTGACGTTTGCTTTCCTGATTACTCATGGGCAAAAGTTTCTGAAAAGGTATGGATAATAGTGTTAGGTATGATTATGACATCAATATATGTTTGGTTTCAAAACAATTGACGTAGTGCCTGCTGACAAAAAACAACTAAATGTTCATTGTAAATTTTGCTTACCCACCCTGTATATTGCGATATGAAACTAGAAAAGCACTCGGAGAGCACAGACCTCCACCAAGGCAGATCACCCCCCCCCCCCCCCGCCTGATCATCACCAAAATTTAATCATTTGTTCCTTGTGCCAGTATCAACATTTCCTGAAATTGTCATCCAAATCTGTCCATAATTTTTTGAGTTATCTTGCACACAGACAGACAGAAAGACAAACCATCGCCAGCAAAAACACAACCTCCTTGGTGGAGGTAAAAATACTCAGGAGGACATAATAGCTGTGTGGTGCCAACATAAATGGTCAAACAAATTAGTTGTGTTTCACTGTGGCAAAACAGAACACGTTTCAGTATCATCTTCACTGTAGCCGAAATAATTCCGGATAACTGACGTTGCTTTTCTTTCTGGAGCTGAGTATTTGTTTTTGGTGATTTTCTCTTGTTCGTCGCTCATTACCTCTGCCAAGGAGGTTATTTTTTCATCAAGGTTTATCTGTTTGTTTGTTTGTCTGTTAGCAAGATAACTCAGAAAGTTATGTACGGATTTTGATGAAATTTTCAGGAAATGCTGATACTGGCACAAGGAACAAATGATGAAATTGTGGTGGTGATCAGGAGGGGAGAGATTTTTTATTTGTTTGTCTGTCTGTTAGCAAGATAACTCAAAAAGTTAAGGAAGGATTTGGGTGAAATTTTCAAGAAATGTTGATACTGGCACAAGGAACAAATGATGAAATTGTGGTGGTGATCGGGGGGGGGGGGGGGGCAGATCTGCCTTGGCAAAGGTCTGCAATCCCTGAGTGCCTTTCTATTTTTTCAGTGTAACCAGCGACTCACTCCATGTGCAGGGGTGTGGTCTGCTTCGGCAAACTGATTAAGAACAATTGTGACAGATGGATTGCTGTGCACAGTGTGTTTCAGGTATCCTTGAAATTAGATGAGAACACGTTGAGGTCATTTGCCTCCTACATCGCAGGACCTGCGATGTGACTATTGCGCACACATACATCATGATAACAATGCTCAAATGATATATTGTGCAGCTCTACTACAAACCAAAGCCAATAAAGAAGCATTCTAAGGTTTAAGGCTGTAATGCCACTGACAGCCACTGGGTGACTTACTGATGGAAAAGTACTGAGTCTTTCACCCATGTGGCCTCACTTATTGTGCGTTTCCTGTCCCAGATGTCTGAAGGCCAGAGGGAATTAAACATAGAACTGTTTTTTCGCCCAATTTCACCCAGTAGAAGTTAGTTTTTGACCAAGGCCATTCCAACCTCAGTCAGAAGGTAACTTGTCTGTTGCTAGGCACAAACCATGATGTATTTTGGGTGTAACGTATTGTGCTTATATACTGAGATTTTTCTCTATTGTGGGAGCTTCTCTCCCACAATTCTTGTGTTGTGTGAGATTCTGTGCACTGTTTGAATAAAGAGATGCTGCCTTCAAGATCTTCTCCCACACATACATTGAAATTGTCTCTAAAAATACTAGTCATCTTTTTCCCTGTGTAATCCATTTTATTGTGGTCCATCTTTAAGCTTTTCCTCCATTAATCACATCTCAGGTCAAACACAGCAGTTCAGAGCAGGTCTTGTCATCGCATAACTTCCAGGCTTTGATTGACAGGCCTACATGCCAGCTCAGCTTAGCTCTGCTAAGTTAGACTTCTGGAGTTTAATTAAACATTTTTTTTTTTTCCCTGACAGCTCCACTTTTGTTGTAGTTTGTACTTTCCTCTAACAAGACTGTAAAATGACTACTGGGATTCAGTACTTGATGTAGTTTAACAGATTCAGATTCAAATTTATTTATCATTTCAGTATATAAAATACACAGACATGAAACACCGCACTCAGGTCTCATTTGTCAGCAGCATTTAGTAATAGTATAAAATACTGATAAAAATACTAACTAAAAAAAAAATAAATAAAAAACAATGAAAAAAATACCCCCCCCTTAAAAAGTTACCTATAAATAACTAAAATTATCATTTTCTAAAGTGCACAATTATTATTTTCTAAAGTGCACTAAATTATCATTTATCAAGTCTGTAAGCTAGTGCTTAGCATTAGCTCACCTCTGACTAGTGAGCTCCTATAGTTCTATCCCTTTTGCCCAAATATGATAATTTTGGCTTCAGAATCCCAATATGGTAATGACCAAAGCAAGATACTACCTCGAAATGGTAGTTCACACACCAGAAAGTGATGTCACAGTTCATCTGTCCACTAATTATATACCATATGCATCCAACTTTGGACCTAGACTTCCACATATTAACACTGGTGCTAAATGGTGTTACGGCCCCTGGGGTCCTCTTGGGGAGTGCTATATTATATCAACCCTTGTTTTCCAACAGGCACCTGACGGGTAAATCAGGAACACTTGTGGTGCCCAGGAGTTCCTGTCCTTAAATAGTCTGCCTACAAGATTTTCTCTCTCTCTGCTTGCTGCCCTCACAGGTCCCTGGTTCTTCAGCCCTTGGTTTGGTTTTGTTGTTTTTGTGTTTTGTGCTGTTCTAGACTTTTCAACACTCACATCAACACATGGTCACCCATGCACACCTACTTTACTGATTTTACTGATGACTCACTTACATTCTTTAATATACTTTATGCCACATTTCCACTACATGGAACTGGCTCAACTCGACTCGGGTACCACATACTATTCCTGGAGACCGTTTCCATTACAGGATACTACCGACTTTACAGTACCTGGACGTCATAGCAATGCAGCATGTTACTTCTGTGTCGTCTGCTCAGAGAGTTGCTGATAAACTCGCTCATTGTGTGTTGTCTCATCAAGCTCATGCTGAATTTTTACGCTAGCCACCAAAGACTGAATCTCCTCGACCGACCATGGTGTAGTTTTGTGGACTGTCATCATGTGGGTTAACCTACCGCTATATTTACTGTCCACTTCCGCATCTGTTTTTTGTAAAACGGCGGGTCACAGAGAAAACTCTCTGACCAATCAGTGGTCTTCAGTGTTTACATGTCACCTTTTAGTATCTGGTCCCCAGTCCTGGAACCTTGGCGGAGGTGACACAAAAAAACTTGCACTGGGTACCAGATTCCAGGTCCTTTTTTGTAATGGAAATGCAAAAAGGCAGAGTGGAGTCAAGCCAGTCCCACGTACTTGAAATGCAGCATTAGTTTGTCTTTTCCCAACTTGGCCAAATTTATTTAATTTGATTTAATAAAGCATCTTTGTGTTAACCTTCATTTGTGGTGTGTTCCCCTTCTTTGTTGTGGCCTCCGAGCCAGGCCATAACATTAGTGACCGCCTCAAGTAATGGGGAGTCTTTGGAGAGTCTATTGAATACAAATGAAACATTATCAACTTGTTTTACACAGTGGTCATCTTGGAAATACAGCACAGATCCTCTTGTTTCATTTCAGTTGACAGTCTATAATTTCAGTTTAAATGAAATTTATTCAGAGGGCAATGTCACTTTGCAGATATTGTATAGTAACTTGTACGAAAGGTGGGAGGTTTGTCTCTTCCTAAATGTCAGCGAGAGCTTGGCTTCCAGATGTTGTGACGGTGTGTGTTCTCCTCATTTCACAATTCGTTTTCTCTCAGCGTTCCTCCTCATGTATTACTTCCTCCCAGTTGTGTTGTGAAGGGAGGAGTCAAGGAGGAGACACGAGGAGAGTGGAACTGAGGCAACAGGCTTTTAACAAAATGAGACATCCTTGCCTTTGAGCTGTCACTTTACGTCATCATCAGTTACATATGACATGTGGAACAAATGTATCATCTGTTTGTTAGTTACCGTGTACTGCTGTATATTATGATCTGTCAGATTAATGCTGTTCATGTAAACTTGATTGCTTATTTTTTAAATTTATTTATTTCTTTTTTTATTTAACCTTTATTTAACCCATTGAGATTAAGAACCTCCTTTTTCAAGGGAGTCCTGGCCAAGAGGCAGCATGAAATACAGCACATAGTTACAACATACAATAATTACAGGACAAGTCAAACTATGAAAAATAAGTGCAAGTCATTGAGTTAGTCTCTAGCACCTTGATTATTCAAGGAGATCAATTCGGTCAGTTTCCAGTCTTTTAGCAACATGTTCCATGTGCAAGGAGCAGAGTAGACAAATGCCCTTTTACCCAGTTCTGTACAGGTGAACGGCACAAAAAGGAACAAATGTTCGTTTGATCGCAGACAATAAGAATTAACACTTCTTCTTGTTATTAAACTACACTGTAAGACCGGATAGTTGAGTTTACTTAAAAAATCTCAGGTAACTTGTTGCCTCAAAAAATTTAAGTAATGAGTAATGAAAACTTGAGTGTATTAAACTTAAATGCTTGATTTGAATGGAATTACTATTTTAAGTACAACACCAATGCCAAGTTAATTTAACTTAAAATTTGTTGCAATGTCAATTGCTTTGTATAATCATTAGACTTCATATCATCAGTTCATTTTACTCAATTCCAAGTTGATTTAAATTAAGATCTTTTGCAACATAAAGTACCTCATATAATTATTCAACTTGATATATCATAGCAGGGATGGAAGTGAACTCCATGTCATTCACAAATAGAGGAACTGCTTTTAATTTAGTAAGGTATTGATATTTTCATTGTTCTAAATCTACCTCAGATGAACAGGAAAGCCATTGTCGGGCCTATGGCTCTCACTCATGGTGCAGCTCTACAAAAATACAAAAACAAACACAAAAAGGCCAATAAACACTGACATATACACATTAAGTCAAAATTAACACTAACACCACAACCCCACTGAACCCCTGCACATAAAAATAACACATTTTCAACAACATAATCAATAACCACAATGCAATGTGGAGATAAAAAGATGTGGTCATGACTAAAACTTAATGATTTAAATCCATTCAACTTAAAGTTTTTCATACTTTCGACTATGTCTACAAATTAGTAGAATATACTTAACATTTTATAGTAATGTAATAAAACTTAAATAATTTAAGTACATAGTAATTTAAGCATTTTAGTAAATACAACTTCTGGGCTTACAGTGTACAGATCCAGGAAGGCAGTAGTCCAAGTATGGCCTTGTAAATACAGGTGTACCAGTGTTCCCGCCTCCTAGTGGACAGGACAGGCCAACCCACTCTGGAATACAACTCACAATGATGTGTCATGGCTTTAGAATTAGTAATAAACCTCAGAGAAGCACAATAAACTATGTATTTGATTATTTTATAAACAACAAATAAAACTTATGACTCATTTTTTAAGTCCAACTCCTGCCATGATTTGTACAATATAGACAGATATTAGTGTCAAATGTCTTATGTCACTTTGCAAAGGAAGCACATTCATATATTTACTCATAACTCTTCTGACAACCCTCCTGATCCCTGGATCCTCACTTTCTCAAGAGGCATTTTCAGAACTGGTGGTGAAAGATGGTGTGGTGAGATAAATTTTCAGATCACAAGAACGGGAGACTGAGGAGAGAGGAGGTGAGGTGGCAAAAAAAAAGAGAAATGAAAAGAGCCTCCTCAATCTCAACATGGACATGAATTTTCTGCACCAGCATCACCACATATTTTCACCTCTAACATGACTGGTTCCTATCCTATTTGCTAATTAAGTTTATTTATTTATTTATTTATTTCGAATATGCAACAAAACTAAGTAATCCCACTTAGTCTTTACAAATGAAACAGAAAAGAAAACAAAACAAATAAAACCAAAAACCTGTACATATTCATGAAAACAAAGTACGACTTCATGTGCACATTCGAAAAGGAGTGGGAGGAAGTATAACTTAACTTACTCACCACATGATTTAATTTGTCTATTTCTTACTCTGACTAAATAAATGACTTGTAGTTATTGTGTGTGTGGACCCTTGTCTTGTTGTCAGCCTTGTCAGTGAGGGGGGAAAAAATATCCAAGAAAAAATCCAAGAGCTGCCACTGCTCATCATCCAGTTGACATATTCTGCATCTCAACACTGCCAGAAAAGATTTTTTTATTTCAGACAATAGTTTGCAAAACCGCTGCACACATTTACCTCTGCTCAGGCATCAGTGTAACAGCAGCCACTCAGTGTTCAGCGTCAGTCTCCTTCCTGAGGGACAGTCTCCTGTGTAGACTTCTCATCCTCACAGCTAATCCTGCTAATACCCTAGCTCTGTTAGCTTGTTGTGCGATCAGCCTCTTCTGCACATCTAATGTGGCTGGGCAGGTTCTGAATTTATTTAAGAAGCCTTCCCAGAGGAGCGAAAGCTGTTTTAGCAGCAGAATAATACCCACGGTTTTGTAAAGAGACGTTTGATAATCACAAATGAATATTGAGTGTCCAATTATACTTTTCAGCATGTAGCAGTGTGTGCTTTTGCATTAGTGGGGAAAAAAGCGAACATTTGCAGGGAGGTTTACAAATGTGGTGATTTAGGTGGATGGGAGGGATGATTATTTTTTTTTAGATTAAAAACCAGATGAAGTGAGTCCATATTTCTGTGTCCGTTTTCTCCAGATGCTCCACTTTTCCAACACAGTCCAAAGACGTACAGTCGAGGTGATTGGGAGACTCTAAATTGCCTGTAGGTGTGAAAGTGAGTTAGAATGGTTGTCTGCCTGTGTTAGCCCTGTGCTTGACTGACAACCTGTCCGAGTTCGAGCTCTACCCCACCTCCAGTCCCCCAGAACTCTGAATAAAAATGAGCAGAATGAAAAACAGATGGTAGATTATTAGCTAGGCATGCTGCGCCGTGTGAGTTCTATTTTTAAAGATTTGTCAATCAAACCCTGTCTTGTGATCTTAGATTTTGCCTTTAAGGAAATCCATTCTAATGATTATCATGCATGTTATGAGGAACAGATAAACAGCTGCGCACACAGGGGAAAATGCAAATGCACACACACACGCACACACACACACATATAGACTGAGGCACATGACAGGTGCATTTGCCATAAGCTCAAACTGTGTGCACACTCAGGTGCAAAGGCATGCAAACAGTGCAGAGGCTGAGCGGTGTTTCTGTTGATGTTCTCTCCTGCTCCAACATACATTCTATCCCACAAACTCAGATTTTCGATAGCATATCTTCGTCTTGTCATTGCCTCAAATTTGACAGTTTTTTTTTAGACGCAAACAGCCAGGAGGAGTTCCCTGACTGACTTTCCAACTACAGATACCAACTCTGTATGTGTGTGTCAGTGTACTTTTTCCTTGTGTTTTTCAAGTCTTGTTTTGTTTTTCTGTGTGACAGCTTAGACCGATTTCCAAACTTACCAGGAAGAGGAGTGTTTTTTTTTTTTTTTTCATACCTTATGTACTATTAAGCAAATTTGAGTCTAATTGGTTTCATTTCTGTCTTTCCGCCAACCTCCATTCCTGCCTTTTTTATTTTGTTTTGTTTGTGCAGTGCACTTGAACGGGATGTATTACATCTTCTTCTGGGGGAGTTGCTGAAGAACTTCTCTTTTAAGTGAGACAGAGTGAAGCATTAAATGTGGACACTGAGTTGTGTGAATAGTCCTTAGGGTGGACAGCAGAAACACGCCGTAACTCCACTGTGCTCACAGAGTCTGCAGGGAAATGCCCAAACTCTGCAAAATTGGACGACTATTTTAAAGGAGCGATATTTAACTCTAAAAAAAAAAAAAAATGGAATTATGCATTTTAATACAGTCCCCCTGTGGTCTACATAAACTGTAAATGCTCTGCTTGGGTCTGAATTCTTTATTAATTCAACTCCACTGGTCCATCTTCAACCCTATTTCTGAGTAATGACACCAGAAAGGTCGTTTTGAGCACTGGCCCTTTAAATGCACATGACCCCACCCCCTCCAGGTTGTTGGCTGTGCTGCTCTGTCCCGTTCAACCGACAACTGAACATTTTAGGTAACTGGCTTGAAGTTTGGACATATTTTCAGTATGGACTACAACCACTGCTGCTGACAAACAATTATGTCGTACTCGGAGAAATGTTTGTCGGAAGTCTGGACCTTATTTGTGCAACTGTTGTGACGGAACTAGTTATAGACGTAACAAATTAAGCAAGAATTAAAACGGGCTGTAGAAATCCATTCGATTTTTGCCAAAATGACTATAAAGATAGCTTTGCAGCACCTAGAGGGTTCAAATTCAAACTTTATGAACTATTAGGGTCCAAATACACAAATAAATGGACCAAAGACTAATAAAAGTGGGTTTAGCAAAATATGACCCCTTTAAGTCTTTCACCTGAACAACCAAATATGTTGTTTGACCATCATTTTTCCAATAATCCATATCAGTGAGTCTGTTTACATGACCATAAAAATCCGACAACTGGGAGTAATTCGAGAACTGCAATAATCAAATACAACGTCTTTACATGCACTTCAAAAAAGTAATAATCAAAAAAACCCTGTTTTACATTATTTTCCGTCCATTATTTGATTTCTTTCAGAGTACATATGTACATTAAGATCTAAGATGTACACTTCATGTCATTTTCAAAACATCCGGTCTTGACTTGTCGACCATGTCAACGCCTACGGTGTCAGTGTTAGCTGTCAAAATGTGGGAGCTCATAAGACTACAAAATAGGTCACATGTTGCTGCTATCCTTCGTTTCTTTTCATTGTTTGTTTTCCATTTGCCTTAAGCTGACATTGGTGCTGCGTAACTTCTGTTTACATAGATGTTTTGTTTTTTAAAAAATTTTATTTTAACACATGCACAGAAAAAAAATTAAAGAAATCAGATTAACCTGTACGCATGTGTGAAGACATCGGAGTATTGGGGAGAAATCTAGGTGTGTTATTCTGATTTCTCATAATCAGATAACTGTCATTTTTGGATAAAGTCGATCAGATTATCCTGTTTACATGATCACTTGAATAATTTGATCATTCCACAAATCAGACAATGATCGAAGTATTGGTGTGCATGTAAATGGGCTCATTGTTTGATGAATAATCACAAAATGGCAGATGCTTTTAACAAGAGAAATGGCACAAAACACCACAGGTAATGTAAAAATGTACATTATCTCTGCTGTATTTAGGATGTCAAAATAACATGGCTAAGATTTGATTAAGTTTAAGCGCAAAAAGAGAAAGTGTGTGTGTTGTCGAAAATATTAAGCTAATGATGGATGGACATAATTTGACAGTGCCAGTGCTAACTTTTGATCTAATGTGGGTCAAAAATAGTGGGCTCTTTATCTTTGTCTTTATCCTCCATTTTAATTGTGTTTAAAAACCACTTCTGTGGTTTTAAGTTTATTTCGGTCAGTATTTTTATGCATAACCTCCCTCTGACATTTACCAACAGTGTTAGAGTTCTTGCAGAGTAAAATTTTTCCCATGCACTTAAAACAATGAACAATTGATTGATTCTAGCAAAAGGCCAACATCAACAGTTTTATTTCTTTTTTTTGTTCATTTTAACTCATGCAGGTTAACAGGTTAAAAAGCCACTTTAGCCTCATGAATAAACTCCAAATAGCACCTAAATAGCCAATTGTATTTGACTTCGAACTAGGATACAAATAATTTGCCCTGCTAAATGCCATTCAAGTGGACATTTCTTGTGTATTTAAAGAAACTCTTGCACAGGCCCTAATAAATGGTGATGTGTATGTGTGTGCACAGCAGTTAATATAAGCCGACAGGCTAAAAACAAACTTTATGAATAAAACATGCAAGATAGTCTTTTTATCTTCACTCTGCTTTTCTAATGCTCATTACTTTGGCTGCAGCCTCTTTCTGTGTCTCGTTTTGCCTCGGCTCTTCCCCCTCTCTTACTTCCCCTATATTTCTTTGTTGCTCTCTCCTGTTTTTGTTTCTGCTCCTGACTTCAGTTCAGTCACACTAGGCCCAAGGGCACAACCTTGAAAGCCTGGAAAAATGTACCACCTTCATTAGAAAGTTTTGACACACTAAAAATATGACTCAAAAGACATTATTAGTTAGGCGAAACTCAGTTGTATCTTTTTAATGTATTATTTATTTATAAAAATGGTGTTTAGTAGGTATTTATTATCCACAAATTAAAAAAAAAAAAAAAAAAAAAAAAAAAAAAATATATATATATATATATATATATATATATATATGCCAAATAATTAGCAGTTATAATTCTTATTTCTTGTTTTGACTTCCTAATTACATAGATGAACTGGAACGCACATACCTTTTCAAAATTGTTAGGATATGTTACAGTATACATGAGTTTAATTGCCTCTAAAACAGTGACACATTACATTCAAAGATACTGAGTTATGGAGAATAAAGCTGGGCTTCTACAAGGATGAATGTAGCTGCTGGGGCCCTGTGTTGTTCCTTCAGCTGAACCCTAAAGCCTGTTACTGCACAGAATAAACAATGTGGATTTTGTCAAAAATGTGCTGGCCCTTCTTGGTCAAATCAAATCATTTGGTAACATTATCCTTGTGCAGTAAATTCTGTCCTGAATCTAAGTGCTAGGAGGCACATGTGCATGCATAATACACAAAAACACTAGCCTAGAAAGTCAAAGCCAACTGGTAGGAAACTTGTTGTGCTTCCATAAAATAACAAATAAATTTCAAGCAAAGTTGCAAAAAAAACTGGTTTATGGAAACAAATCTAATTTATTGACTCCAAAACTAGTTTGGGGTCAATAAAGTAGGATGTAGAGGAGGTATGGGCTACGTTACACAAGAGGGAGAATGTGAGAGTGAATGAATAATGGGTCAATAATGTGAAGCGCTTTGGGTGTCTAGAAAAGCACTATATAAATCCAATCCATTCTTATTATTATTACTACACGTGGCTGTGCTGGAGTATAACATTATTGACATAACATTAACATTATCTGAGTTTTTCTCTAAAAAGCTGTAGTTTTTTCTCTGAACACACATTCCGCATTACGTGTATTAAATCTTTGACTAACAACTTGAAAACCACTTTAGGCCAATATAAAAAAAACAATCTATATTTTGTGTGGAAATTATGTATCTTTTTCCTCTCTAATTTAGATTCTTCCAAAAAGATTTTCCAACTTCCAAAAGCACCTAAAATAATTTTATGGAAATGCATTTACTGAACATTTAAAGGTAGGTCATATTCAAACTAAAAGCCCTAAATGGAAAACAGGCTGCATGTAATTATAACTTCATAATATAATGTAGTTAATAGGTTTCATTTACATCAGAAAAGGGGGGAAAATTTTAACATCCAGCTGAGATTATAGGTGAAACTAGAAACATATTTTTCCTGACTTTGATGGAGTCCTCCTTTAAACCTCCATCCTCTGGAAACAGTGTGTTTGCTGGTCAAACCTAGGTTTGTGTAAAATGCTCCATGTGCAGTGACTTCACAGTAAACTTCTCCACACCGCTGTCCTTTAGACAAAGCTGTTCTCTCTCTAGTCTAAATCCCCCTTATGTTCGGTGCCATTGTTGTTCCTTCATGTGTTCGAGCATCTGCTGATAGCATATTCCCCATGTAGCGTTGCTGGTTAATGCATCAAAGTCGAGACTCTGTGCTCCGGGTTTCAAGTCCTGGTTTGAACCTGAAGAAGCTGCATTGGGAAAGATTTTGTCAGTTCTGAAGTCGCAGAAACTCTTGGAGATAATACTAGGGTTCCAGATGAAAACTCAGGCGAAAAATGTATTTCTTAAGCTTGTCCTTAACCATTACAGTAACACTCCTAGGCCTGCGATGGCTGCCTCTGCTTTTCTGTATTAAAGGGCAAAGGTAGCTCTGTGAGAAGCACAGAAAATGCATTATCATACACTTTTTAGAATAGAATTCAAGATAGCAGTATGCATCAGAATAGCTATTTAAAAGTCTTAATGCATTGCACCTTTGAGGTCTTATCTGCAGGGAACCTCTGAGAAAGCCTCATCTGTGCTATAGAGCAGCAGTATACCTTTACAGAATACATTTTTATGTTTAGAGCTGTGTGTGTGAGGGAGTGAGAGATAAATAATTTAGTTGAATCAATGCTCATTGGGATAGAGGCACCAGGATTCAGGGCATTAAGTTCAGGGGTTAGAGAACTTAGGTATATCAAAGACATGGACACAGAACGTGCTTTTACTGCATTGGCCGACAACCTGTGTTCGATAACAACAGATCAAAAGGTACAACCGGCCCTCTCTCCTTTATTTTACCCCCACACACTGTACCTTGACAGGTATTTGACTTTGTTCGGTGTTTTATTTAAAAGTAAGGTTGCCTCGTGTTATTGTGTATGCATGACGATGTATGGGAATGATGGACAAGTAGTTCACACACACATCGACCAACCATACCATACCATACCATACCATACCATACCATACCATACCATACCATACCATACCATACCATACCATACCATACCATCTTTATTTATAAAGCACTTTAAGAACTTTACAGCTGGCCAAAGGGCCGTACACGAATCATAAAACAAGGAATTAAATAAGTAAATAAGTAAGTAAAAACAGTGATAACACAGGGTGCAAAGCGGGCTAAGAACAACAAAATAAAACCATCATAAAAACAAAGACAAATTAAAATCTGATAAAAACAGCATAAGAAATATAAAAAGAGAAACATCTCACTCACTGATTAAAAGCCAATGAGAAAAAGTGCGTTTTTAGACATGATTTAAAGACAGGCAGAGACTGAGCCTGTCTAACATCTAAGGGCAACTGGTTCCACATCTTTGGGGCAACAACAGAAAAAGCATGGTCCCCATGAAGCTTCTTTTTAGTTTTTGGAACCACAAGCTGCAGCTGATCTGCTGACCTGAGAGCATGAGGGGGGGCATAGGGGTAGATCAGGTCAGACAGGTAGGAGGGGGCTAGGCCATTCAAACATTTAAAAGCAAATAGAAGAATTTTAAAATCAACTCTAAAACGCACTGGCAACCAATGGAGTGAAGCTAAAACTGGTGAGGTATGTTTATGTTTCCATGTCCCTGTTGAAAACCGAGCTGCAGCATTTTGAACAAGCTGCAGTCGGGAAAGTACATTTTCACTCAACCCAGCATAAAGTGCATTACAATAGTCAAGACATGACAAAGAGCGAAGGGTTAATCCTAATTTGATTGCTTTCTCAGTATATCCTCCATTTCTTTGTACAGAGGGATTTAAACACCTTTTGTTCATCCCCTGCTCTGTTTGTCTTTAGATGTCACAGTGGGTGAGTCTGATCTGTGGGCTATTCTTCAACTTCATTACACACATGCATCTAAATATGAACCAAAATGAAAGTCTTCTCCCACGTTACTGTGGGGTTTTTTTTTTACACTTAAGATTAGGTCCTAAAAGTACTTAGTTAAGTTAGGGTTAAATGGGTTAATTTCATATATATATGACCTAAAATAGAGTATTAAGAATAATGAACTCTGAAGTTATGCCAAAAATGCAAATGGATTGAATGATAATGGCAGAGATATGATGTTAATCTGTTCCATGGGTCGGCAATCTAAAGAGCCATTTTAGGACAGAAAAAGAAAAACAAAACAGTCTGTGGCCAAAACATACCCTTATACCTTTCCTCAAACTGGTGACTGTTTAAGAAGCTCTTTAGGAGTAGTTTGTACAAAATATGTGGAGAATAAATCAAAGTTTCAGTGCATTTACAGAACTAGAAAGAAATGACAAAACTAAAGAAAATAGTAATATTTGTCATTGTTTTTGTTTGATGCAAAAATCAACTGGTAAGTGAAGGTTTTCTTTGCAATGGAGAATACAGATGGATACCTTCAGTAAAATTAAAAGGTAGTCTACTTTTGCTACTATTACTATTTTTTTTATTCATTTGGAGTAGAGTTTTTACAACTGCATAACATCAGAATCACTTTATTGCTATGGCGAAGTGTGTAAACCAAAAAAGTGTTATTTATTTTCATATGGTTTTTGGCAAAGCTACATTGAGCCACTGGAAAAAGGCCCAAGAGCTGCAGGTTGCCTACTCCTGATCTATTGAGACTGACAGACTGACATATTAATATGACCACTAGATGAAGCAGTGAGTCACTCTCCCATGGTGAGGACAGCTAACACCACAGAACCTTCCCAAAGCACCAGAAAGTGACCAGATTTGATGAGAACCACTAAGAAAAAACTTTTAGTCAATAAAAACGACAGTGACAGAAAGTAGAAGTGGACAGGTGATTTGTGGTTTAAATGTGGCTATTTACTGTGAACAAAAAAGACCTAAGAAAACAGAGCTCTAATGTAAACTATCAACTAATACAGCATGGGAATATTATATGACACAACGTTATTTTGATGGACTGTTAAAAAAAACAACAAACAAAAACATGAGTTTCAGTTTGAAGAAGAAAATTTGAAATCACTATACAGATTTGTGTAAACGATGAGCTTCCCACTTTATTCAGTGAGTGATACAGTCTGTGCATACATAATAATTACCCCGCCTCCGAAGGGGAGGAAAGTGGTATTGTTTTTATTTTGTTTTGTTTGTTTGTTTATTAACCCTCTAGCAGCAAAACTATTGGTTGAATCCATACCAATTTGGGTTTATAGATTGCCAGTGACCCAGAGAAGATCTGATTACATTTTGGGAAATGTAGGTCAAAGTTCAAATTTTTTATGAATTAAAAAAAACATAATTAAATTCTCATTTAATTACAATGGGTGGAATAGCAAATGTCTGTAGCAGCAAAACTATTGGTTGAATTCATACTGGTTGAATTCATAGGGTTTATAGATTGCCAGTGACCCAGAATAGATCTGATTACATTTTGGGAACAGTAGGTCAAAGTTTCAATTTCTTACGAATTTTTTAAATTTGTTTTTTCCCCACTTACTTATAATGGGCCAAATTTCACACGTCTGTAGCAGCAAAACTATTGGTTGAATTCAAATCAGACTGGGTTTATAGATTACCAGTAACCCAGAGTAAATGTGGTTACATTTTGGGAAAAGTAGGTCAAAGTTCATTTTTTAAAATTAATTTTTAAATCCCTTTTTCTTCACCCATTTACTTATAGTGGGTGAAATTTCAAATGTCTATAAAAACATCACTTTTGTTTCAATTTACTTCAGACTTGGCACATATACTGAACAACAACAAACGCAAGTATGTTTCGGTATTGGTTTATATGGGAGTTTTATTATGAATATTGGTTTCATATGAGATATTTATATCCAGCTGTGAAATTTACAGTGGGTCTCTCTTGCTGTCCTTGTAGCACTGAGTTGACGGTCACGGAGATGGGCCAAGCGAATATGGCGATCCTGATTACGGGTGGTCACACGTGGTCTTCCGGATCTTGGTCTGTCCCGAGTGGTCCCTGTGTCATGGAATCGTGTCCTCAGCCTACTGATGGTGGACTCGTGCACTTGCAGACGTCTGGCAACATTGCGAGCCATTAAACCAGCATCAAGCATACCAACGGTGCGTTCTCTCAGATTATCGTTAAGGCGAGTCATCGTAGTAACGCAGTAACTTTTGAATCTTACCATTTCTTTTTATAGCCCCCGGATAAACAAAGGGAATTGCCACTCCCATTTGTTGCTCCCACTACCATATCACTCAAAACGTACCGCACCTCCGATACTTTTGTGCTCAACACCACTCGTGGTTGTGTTTGCCTGCAAACACACGCTCCAATGGTTACAACTCACTCATTGTAATGTGTATCTCAGTTGACAACTCAACAGGACAGCTGAACTCTTGCCTAAATTAACGACCAAAACTTGTGTTTCTTTTGTTGTTCACTATATATAGAGGAAATTGATATGCTGACATCACCACATTCATAGACATGATGACATCAGCTGGATCGATGCCAAAATAAGCCACAATATGTGCCACTTTGTTGGTGTTTTTGGTCATCCTAGGTGTGTTCTGACATGTGACCTCCCCCTGCTGGTGACAGTTTGGAATATCAATACTACCCAAAGTCCCATTAAAAGATCATGGGTTGGACTAAATTGGAATGTTACGTCAAGTGTTAGAGAGCCTTTTCACCATAATGCACTGGGATGCACTGGGATCATTCTATTCAAGGCCTTTACAGCACCGGGTCGTCACAGGTGCAAATAACATCTGGTATTATATACACCCAATAGTCAGACTCTTCCACCCTGGCTGCAAATAGCATCTGCCTAAGAAGTATCATAGCAAAACATTAGATTGGCCATCACAATCGTTGGCTAGGTTAATTACTTTCCACCGAGGAAAAAAGTAAAGCCAAGTTCAACTCTTTTTGTTGGAACACTGTCTGATAAGACCCACTGTGCCAGCGCAGGAGGCTCATTAAATTAAATTAAAGGGTTGTAGTTTATGTAGTTCAAATGTTGGGCTTACAGTGTCTAAAACATTGTAAACAGGTATTAAAATTTTATAGGCCCTCAATGTGTGCTCTGTTGTTGCTATGGTTAAAAAAACAACCCAAACTAATCAGCATGGAAGGTAATCTGTAGATGTATGATAGATTGCTAAAATGATTAATTCCCATCATAATTCATGCCACTTAAAGTCTCACTCACATATCTCCACTGTCAACACAAACATAATTTAGTATCTTTTGGTATTACATTACAAGTTTTTAATTTGTTTAAGCTCTAATACAAACTGCTAGACTGTTGAACAAAGATAAAATAGACAGATCAACTCACAACAAAAACAGACATTGTAAAAATCAGATCCAGCCAAAGCTAATCTTATGTGTTGGGCCAAACCTTTTTCTTTCTCCAGTGGTTCTCTTTTATTGTCATCCATATGCAAGTTGAGAATACAAACAAGGATCAGTTGAAATAATGAGGCTGTATAATGTATGGAAAGGCAAGCGGCAAGCTCATTTCAGGAGTATTTGAAAAGGGATCAGTGTGAGAGCCATTTCTCCAATTGATAATCACTCCAAAGAGCGTGTGCAGCTGCCCAGGATATGCAGGCCAAACAAACAAGTCGAGAGAAAATAAAACCAATATTCATGAGCCTGTTGCACATAAAGACACAAACAGAAAGACCAACACCTGTCTTTTAATAGCAGAGAAGAAGCAGATAAAAGAGGTGGAAAAAAAATGAGCAGCAGGGAGTCAAAAGAAAAAAAAAACAGTGCAAATATGATTCATCTGGAGAGTGAATCTCTTCATTTTCATCACTGTTACTTTACCTCAGTCAGTGGCTGGAGACTCGAAACCCCATTTCAATTAGAAGGGGCATGTTTGCGCATTCATTCATTATTTCTTTCGTTAGTTCTTGCCTTCAATCATTCTATTTCTGCTGTATTATATAACTTCAGCGACAGTAAATGAAGATGACAGATCATTATTTTGCCCTTTCTAGTTCTGAGGATGACATATCTGAGGTCACTCTTTTTCATTGGATTTGGTAAAGCGTGTGCGGCTGGTCAGTCTGAGAGAATATACTGACATTATACTTCCATGCAGTTTCTGTTATTGGAAAGCACATAAATGTGTTTTGGTATCAGCAGCTCTTCAGGACAACGTCATGTCATGGCTGCTCTTTGAATGATAACACAATCATTTTGGCAAGTTCGCCGCAGTGACACTGGAGACCAGCTCTGTGTCCACACATCCTGACCATGATACCAACCATGTCCAGATTTCTTGGAAGGATCCATGTTGAGCTCAAAGAAAAGGGGAAGACATCGAAAGGATGGACAGGGTAATGAGATGCAGCAGCTTTGTGTGGATATGTGTGAGTATAGAGACGTTTTCCACACGGTGTTCAGTGGAAAAATTCAGAATTTTTAGTGGCATTTTCCTTGGGGAAAATTATACAGTACCCTCAGTTGCAGGGTGGACAGGGTAAATGAATCAGTAACAGACCAAAACTTTAAAATAACTACCTCTGCAGTGCCTTTAAGCAAAATTCTGAATTACTCCCCTGACTGCTCCAATGAAGCAACCCAGTAGCAAGCAGGAAAAACTGTGATTGTATGAGGCAGTTATTAAGAATGTAAGAAATTAATCATCTGCAGCCTTAAACATATACAGTATATTTACACCTTCAGATATCTTACACATGAGGGGGCTTTGTTGCAACTTACAAAGCACAATCTTCAAAATTACCACTATTGCACATTGCATATTGTTAGGTTTATCAATAACAAATTTGTATATGATTGCATACAATATACACTATAGTTAATTAATGGGGATGCACTGATACCGATACAAGTATCGGCATCGGCTCCGATACTCAGTGTGTGTACTCATACTTGCAAAAGATATCCGATACAAATGCACCGATACCACTTACGGCCGTGTGACATTCACAGTTCAGTGCAGCAGGTACGCAGCGGTGGAATACTGTGTGAGGAGTGTGAAGAGTGTGGAGATTTTTCAAAATAAATGACGGTGATAAAAGTAACGCTGACTGCAAGTAACGTTAAAGACAGACGGATACGGACGCAGCGTTCTGTCTGTCCTCTGGGTACATTCCCTCCGTTTTCCAGGCGCTCGCGGATGCGTACCCAGAATGAGAATACCATCGGGAGTATGGAGCGGTGCGGACCCCTGTCAGCGGAAGTGAAAACGAAACTTATCACTCATTTCTCTTTTCTCTTCCTGCTGAAGCTTCGCTTTTAAACCTTACCAGCGAAAACGCTGCAATATTAGTATCACATTAGTGTTGCCTCTGTCATCTCCATGTTTATTATTACCGACTTTCTTCTTCTCAAAAAAGTTTACTCTTCTTCGTGGTATTTGTCCAGTATGGTCAATTATGAGCGGCGCCCCCTGGTGGATTAATTGAGAAACGCTCATTCCAACACATTAAATGTCAGTAGCAGCACTTTGTTCCAGTCAGACTAATGACAACGACAATAAAGCATATTTACAAAAGGAACTAAGAACTGGAATGGGATTATTAAGTACTCATATCGGTACTCGGTATCGGCAAGCACTCAAATGTAAGTACAGGTACTCAGTCTGGAAAAAAGTGGTATCAGTGGATTGCTATTAATTAATCAAAAAATTAATCAGATTAATTTCCAGATTTATGACTACGGCTACAATGTTCAGATAAAAAATACCCTAATAAAGTCAGAATTTGTAAATCTCCAACAGTGTTTTTTTATTATTAGGAAACATATTGCAGTATTACATAAAAATGCCCCATTTCTTCAAATTAAAGCCACAAGTCAATTACAAGCCAGGTTTCTATAAAAACAGCTGAAGTCAAGGTCAATGTGAACAAATAAAAGCCAAATACAGAATCCAAATTTTTAATACACTCGACACTACACAATGGGTATTCACTCATCTGAAGTGTTTATTGCCTACATTCAGTCACTGCAGGTGTGTGTATCTTACTTTTTCAGCCAAACTGCCATTTGTAGAAAAAGGAGGATTTTGTTCACATAATAAAACCTGTTAAGCTATGAATGTTTTCTATCTAGTGAAACGCGAGGGGGATTGTATTTTGAAATGATCAAAAACATGTTTTATTTGTGGGAAAGTGCAATCCAGTACTTTCAATATATGTTAACCCCATTACATATAATAGTATCCTCTTATTATAATAGCCTAAAAAAATCCATCAGTCTCCACTTAGTTTCCAAAATGCAGGTGTTTTTTTTTTTTTTTTGCAAATGCGGGAGAAAGGATTTTAAACACAAACCAACAAACCAACCATCAAGAAACTGCATGAAATAATATGACAGCAGTTCACAGAGTTCCAAAATCCTGCAGCATGTGTGGAGCCTGAACACCAGCTGAAGCGACAGATTTTTTAGCTCTTTCGGTTTTTAACTTCAAATTTATAGCTCCCAGGAAAGGGCACACTTAAGAGGCAAGCTGAAAAGGAAATGATGGTTAAAAGTGGTTAAGACAGCGCGCAGTTTCAGGTAATCTATTCAGTCAAGTCATGTTGAAGCCATTTACACACAGGAGCCTGGGAAATAAAGTGAAGCCTGTATTACTCTTTCAATTCCACATTCCTGACCAATAACTGCAAGCGGAAGGTATGATTTATAACCAGCCAAAAATAACACTGACTGTGTATGCGTGCACAACAAATGCAGAGTTTCATTTGTATCTTTAGGCTGCAGTGGATCTCGCAGAAGAGTAGGACAGAGCGTTCAAACACTATTGACTTTTGTGGGATTAAAGATTTCTGATCCACATCTTGCGACTATTAAAACAGCTGGATCAACCCACACACACTGAAGCCATAACCAACCAATATAGTAGAGAAAGGCCCACACTCCAGTGAAAAAGTGTCTTGTATTATGTTCTGTCACACCCTCCTCTTCCTCCTCCTCATTTTTTTTACCCTTTTCCTCTTGTATCCTCAGCGTCCCCTTTCGTGTCTGTCTATGTGATGCCTAAGAGTGCGATGCCCTGGAGTCGCAGCAGATTTTCTGATGCTTTTCCACAAAGCAGTCAGCAAATCACCATGAGTGCGATCACACCTAATTTTTCATTGTGTTTCTGTTTATGCACAGTTTCATAACATCACCCTCCTGTGTATCCAATGTTATTTGGTACCAGAGGAGTGGGGAAATATAATTAGCTCCATTGTTTCAAGCAATTTTGTTACAAAAACTGGTAAATAATGACTGTGTAATTGCACTTTGATTAAAACAGCATTAAATACCATCATACTGTCTTCAATTCTATATATATATTTTTTTTTTCTGACTGGGTTTCATTTGGGGTAAAGCAAACGCCTGCTCTTAGAATTATAAATTTTTTTGTCGTATATGCAGTCTCAGTGATTGTCTCTTTACAAATGTTTCTGAATTATTCATTAATTTATAATGTAAATAATTACAATAACAATGTAACAAAAGTAAGATTTGCAAAGACTAGGTCACAAGCCACATGTAGGTGAGAGATTTTATGTGGGTCACCAATTAAATTTGCATTTCAAAAGGCTTTCAATGAGAACCTTCGACAGCACTGAATGTTCATATTGTTGAGTTGCACTTGTAAAGCATAACTGAACCTAATATGAAAGCCTTAGGTATATTAGTTTTGTTAATTATGAGAGAAGAGCTGGTTAATGCATGCTGGCTATTTATTCAAATATTTATTTTAAAGTGTTTTCAATGACAAATGTATGAAATCATTCATCGACCTCTTCTGTGGCTGGTTTAACAAGTTCATGAGAAAATAGACGTTACAGTTCATTTATGCACAAGTTCACTCTTTTTACAGTTTCTATATGGGTGCTTGCATGAGAGTCGTCCCTAAAAACAGGACAGAGGGGCTAAAAATTCAAACCAGATGTAGACTAATGTTATGAAACAAGTTTGGAAGCACTATTTACTGAGATAAAAGAGAAACAATTTCCGCATGTAAAAAGGACACGAAAATTACTCACTATTTTTTTTAATATATATATCTTTTTGTTCTCTCACAGGTACATTTTGGAAATCGAACCAATTATGTAAGGCAGAGTGTTTCACAAAAATGACCGCTGTTGCAAAATCACTCATGATTTATTTGTGTTTAAATGGGCAGGTTCTGCATGTAAAGCAAGTGAACATGATGGGTTACACGCAAAACCTGGAAAGAGTAAAAAAGTCAATGACAAACTGGCATGTCTGGATTACAAAAAACACTAGGATCAACAAATTTAACACAGTGTCTTTATTTATAGTGGTATATAAGACCATTTCAAGGCATGTTTTCCAGATCTAATGCACTGACACCTAGGTAGCATTTCATATCCCAATATTCGTCCCATTTTTGGCCCAAATATTTTATTAAAAATTAATTAATTTTGGGATGGCTCAGAGTAAGAGTATAATTTTTTTTTGCATTTATCTGAGGTCATCATTAGGTACAGTCTGCAGGGGGGGGGGGGGGGGGGGGGGGGAGCTGGAAAAGTGCCAGATACCAAAATGAAACCAGTTTCATGGAAGCACGCATATACATGAGAAAATTGCGAAAACAGAGACTGTGCATTGGTAATTCAGAGTTCTTCTTGGTAGTTCTTCTCGGTTCAACTGGACTAATTTAGCTCTTTTGAAAAAGCGCTAAACTAGTCCAGTTAAACTGAGAAGAACTACCAAGAAGAAAGACGACCTGGGCAAATGAGAACCTACACAGATGTAATTCAGAGTTCTTTATCAACTACTAAATGAGCATGTTACATGCTCCTAGTACCTTCGGCAGCTGGGTCACCATTGATCGCTCCATGAAACGGGAACTTGCATCTTGCATTCACACCAGAATATGTGTATTTGATGGAGTGGTTCAAACAGCCTCAATAAAAACGTGCTCTTCTTCATGGATGGACATTATGGCAGCACGAAGTCAAGCCGCTCTGTACAATACAACAGTGACATAATGTCAAATAGGATCATTGAAAAGGTATGAAAACGCACAGGTGTTAAAGACACAACCGAAGGTAATCTGAAATCATTTGCACTGGTTAGAACGTGTCTGCCGGATGGATGACAGTGATGAAACAACTTCTGTAGTGAACTGATGCATGGATCTTGCTCAGTAAGTCGATGCCAGCTTCATTTCAATGACACCAGTGAAAATTATCTCAAGGGTGGACATGTCCTGAACATTTGCCAATCAGCTGTAAACAGACCGAAGTGGATAAAATTGATTGAGAGTGTCTATACAGTGACAGACACTGCAATTATGACAATGTGCAATAAAATGTATGCATTTACTTTTAACTTATTAACTGGAATATGCATTTTTATTTTTATTTTAACTGACCTACTACTAAATTAATTATGGCTTGTGTGTTATATATTGTATAGGCTATTACATGTATGTATACATGTGTGTATGTTTATTTCTCTGTTGGAGGTGCACCCAAATTTAATTGTATAGAAATACAATGACAATAAAGTGTCTTATCTTTCATTTCATACTCAGTGAAACGCAAAAAGGATGAAGGAATATGAATGATAGAGAGATAAGTACATGAATAAGCGTAGTAATAATAATAATAATATTAATAATAATAATAATAATAATAATAATGTACCCCGCCTTTGCCCCTATGTAGCTGGGATAGGCTCCAAGCGACCCCCCTGACCCT